>NC_069381.1:150522500-150697500 GCF_027475565.1 Acinonyx jubatus | reverse complement strand
TCACAAGCTAAATATATTAAATAAATTACTCCCTTACTATCTACTTCCCTGTTCCTATATAGGAATATACGTATGAGAGAGAGGGGGGGCGGGGGAAGAGAGGGAATGGGATTTTCCTTCCAACTAATAAGAAAATTATATGAATTTCAAGCAGCTGAGCATTACCCCAAAGCTGTTAGCCAACCCTTCAAACTTTAAGAAGGGATTAAAATTCCTTAGGAATGCTGCCGTTTTCTGGTAGTCTTAAAACCATAAATGAAGAAGCAGCTGTAACTGTTTCTAAGTGAAAGGAAAACTCAAGAAGTATGTTTGCTCTTAGGCAGCTTGTTCCAAACCCATTATGGGATTTGAAGTCCCCATCCTCTGCCCCTTCTCCCATCCCCCATCTTCCTCCTTCCTCGTCCCCTCCTCCTCTGCTCTCTGGTCCCTTCTCCAGCCAAGTCTCCATTCTCTGGCTTCATTGTAGGTGCCTAATCCATTCGACCTGAATGGGCAATTTCCACTACCTGGTCACAACACTGTCTTCCTAAATTCACTTAAATAAAACTCCCAGACCAGATCGTTCTAATTCCAAATATTATCCCAGATGTTTGGTCTGAGAGGTCCAACATTATTCCTTTTTAAAAAGAAGTCATAACAAGATACACATTAGTTATAATTATTGCATCTATTTTCCTTTTTAAAATTTTCATATTGAATCTAGTTTAAAAGCATCACAAATGTTTCATTTTTGTAAAGAGAATTAAGAAGGGTTGCCTTTTTTGTTACTCCATATGTTTGTAAGGTAGGCAAGCAAATTTGACCAAAAAAGTCATCTTGCTATATCAATTTACTAACATCAACATTAGCTAGAAATAACAACAGCCATTCGAGGAAAAGTTTCTGTGTATGCCTTATATGGAATAGAAATAGAAGTAATTTTTAACCAATAACATTTTTTTCTGCATGTCAAGATTTAAATGACATTTTATGAAATTTTAAAAATTATTATATTTTATATTTTTGTACCTGAAATTTTACCAGTTGAAATTGCACATCTGAACCATGATGCTTCTCTGCATACATTGAATGTTAGGCATAACAATTATTTTTAAAAAGCTAGAAATAGAAACGTTCTGTTATTGAGTATCATGGTAAAAATGGGTTAAATGTTCTTCCTAATATGGCCTACCTGGATACATATGAGGTCATCTGACAGATCAATATATATGTAAACAGGATACGAGATCCCAGGCGCAATTAGAACATCAGATTGGAAATTCTTTATTCTACAATTAACGCAAAGGCTTAAAAGGAAAAACAGCACATTTCCAATTAAATCAACTAAGTGCAAGTTAGTTAGTTACTACCGTGTCCCATTTCTAACGTAGCTTTTGTTGGCACGCTTTAGGAAGTAAACATTTACCCAGAGAAATGTAATTTCCTTTTCATTTATTTAGAAATTGCATGAGCTGGTCTCTGCTTTCTAATTTTCTTTTTGCTAGTTAGGGTAGTAGAGAGTTTTCTCATTTTCTTCATTTTGATATTCGAATTGGAGACTTGAACTTGTGTATATTTGAAAGGGAAAGACAATATTTTCCTAATGTTAATTAGCAACTTTCTTTCTTCCTTGCACTATGTGTTCTGCAAACTTGATACAGCATCAGTGTTTATTTCCAAAGTTATTTTGAATAACATCTGCTGATGAGAAGCAGGCAGAAAACTTTCATGCCGGTAAATGTAATTACTAATAATTTCATCATGATTGCTATGACTACAATTTACTTATTCTTAATTTATTTTTATAATGAACTGCTTCAGTAAAATGACAAATGATTCCATTAGTTAAGAAACTAAAATGTCAATTTACATGTGGTCTTTGGTGACTAATTTGCTGAGTTGAGGTTTTTGTTTTCGTTATGATAATAATATTTGGCTATGCTCTGTGAGCAAAATTTATGAGGTCTTAAATATTAATCTTTCGATTTACTGAAACAAGGTAATTTTCAGCTTTAAAATGTTAGCAGTTTCTCTTTCATGGTCCTGAATACCCAAGTTTTAGGCACAAACTTCTGCAACATTGTCATCCAAAAAAATAATGCTCACTTTGTTCCCTGGGATCAAAACAATTCTTTTTCACTAATGACTGCAAATATCAGCTCATTTCTAACACAGTTTCCAATGGCAAACATTACTCAATTGTCAGTAAAAGAAAAGGGATTACATCAGCATTCAGGGGGAAAAAATGTTGTGTTCCTTCTTACTACACAGTCTATGTTCAATCAGCCTTTAGCTAATGGAAGCCCTCCAGTGCCGAGAAATAAACAAACACAGTTGGGCAAATAGTCCAAAATCAAATCTAGTATATAAGGTGGACAATACATAGTTAGTTCCATTACCGAATCTTCCCCTGGGAGTTGAGCAGCTTCAGAGCCCTTCTCATTACACACCAGCACCATCTGTAGCCGGCCTGAGCCTGATTTGGGAATGTATAGAGTACACGAGAAAAATAGAGTCCGCGTCAGGAGCCAGAGAATCCTATTTCAAGTTTAAATTTTGCTTGTGAAAGATCATTTGGTCTTAGACTCCGCAAACAGTGGGCCTCATCGCTCACAAGGAGGGACGTATGTAGCAAGGATTACTTCAGATCAGGGAGAATGAAGGTAATTGCTACTGTCCACAGGGATATGCCCAGCTCTTGTGTAGCTCAGGGGAGTTACGGCATGGCCCCATTAGCTGCAGATTTGCTCCGGTTTCCCTTCAAATGGCAAGCACCCTTTTCCTTGTGGTGTTTGTCGCAGTGTTGTTGTTAAAGTGCATTATTTGATTCTAAGTTGTAAATGGAAAGGAAGCCGATGGCATCGGTATCCTCAAAGTCCATAGACACTCTGCATGTGTGCATGTGTGTGAATTTTAAGCAAGCTTCTGGCTCAAAAATGGAGCAAAAACTGTTCGTTGGCTAAAAAATAAACCGTGAATTGTTATTAACAGGAGGTGATGATGTCAGTCATTACTTCCTGGGGACTAAAACACAGGGACATTATTACCAGTTTTGAAATATGTGGCAAGGTCACGTGTAGTACTTCGATGGATATTTCTTATTTTGCCCAAGATACGCCACCTTCCAGTTGGGCAGAAGTTGTTTTATCAATGTTTTCTATTGCCATTTTTATTCTCATTCCACCTCCATCCCCCAACGAACCCCCACCCTCATCTAGTATCAAAATGTCTCTGGAAATCTGATTCTCTTCCTTGTTTGAATCACACTCATACAGAACTGCAAATGATTATGGTGTTTTGACTTCTGAATGCCATGAAAAGTCTACATATAAATTTGAAGAGAGAGCACTATCCATAAAGTGGCTAGGGATCCATTGGCGTGGCAGATCATCTTGTTTTGATGGCTCAAAGGAGGAACTCTGAACGGTGTTTCGATCCCAGCTTCCTGACCAAGCAGAGGCTGTACTCTGTGCAATTCAAACCCTGAAAGTAGTAACGGGCCCCTAATTTAGGAAAACCCACAATCCCCATATGGTGTCTCTCCCTTCCCTCCCCACCTCTCAGCACACACCACAGGTGGGAATCATTCATTGTCAGTAAGAGCGGACTTCGGCACTCGCCTGTTCTAGAGGTGTTTCCAGCTTGCCAAACTTCAGATCCTTTTAATGACTCCGGGTGGCTGCGGGGCATTGATCGTGATCCCTCCAGGTTTGGTAGGAGTGATTAGGACCCCAGGCTTGACCTGGCAGTTGTTTTGCTGTGGGCAAAAATTTTGTGTGGCGAACGTTGTTGTTGCTAATGGTGGTCTCCCTGCTCCATTCTGTGAGCTGGACCTCTGGCCTTGTTTAGAATTCGACCTTTTATATTCTTGGCCTTGGATGAGAAAAGTTGACAATCCTTCAGGACACTAGATGAACTCCATTCACATCTGTTCTTAGCTTCAAACCTTGTTTGGTGAATCTCCCTCACCCTAGATTCCACTACTGATTTTTTTTTTCATGGTTATTTAGATCCTGAAGTCTCTGGTAAGATAAACTATCTGGTAAGATAAATTCAATCTCATTTCTCTGATTTTCTGGTTGTGGATTTGTGCAAATTACTTAATTTTTCTAAATCTCTGTTTCCTCAACTAAAAAATAGGTATGATAATAGCAGTTGTATCATAATATCACTGTGTTGAGTAACTTGATCTATGTGAAGATCTTCATCAAGCTAGTACTCCATAACTGCCAACTATCATTATTAGTTACTTAATAATAATCTAAACCTGCATTACAGTTTGCCTTTTGCTTAAGATCTGGTCAGTAGTTTCTGATCCTGGATCATCCCCACTCAGTTCTGATCGTTTTCATCGTAACACAAGACAATGTACTTGAATACCATTTATCCACAAAAAGACAATAGCTAACATTTACCATGCAGCTCCCGTTGCCAAATACAGAGCCAAGTGCACTATAGGCAAATCACATTTAATCCTTACAAAAATGTTAAAGTATGAATTATTATTGCTACCATTTTACAAAAGAGGAAACTGAAGCTGTAAAAGTTAAGTAATATGCCCAAGTGTATGGGAAGCAGATGGCAAGGTTGAGACTTAAACCTACCTTTGTCTGTGTCATAGATTGGCATAGATGTACCAACACCCATGTCCTCATGTCTTGGCCCCACAAACTGTATTTCCCAGCCACTTACGGTAAAGCATCTCCATGTAACTGGGTTTTAGCCAATGAAATGCGATTGAAAGTGATGTGCACAGCTTCAGAGCCTGACTCCTTAAAACCTCCATTTAAAATCTTCTATCAGCTGGATGTCAGTACCACATGGTAAAGCTGGCTGAGTCTGCATCAACCTAGATCCTTGAATAACTGCGTGGAGCACAGTCCTTCCTGCTATCCCCTTGCTTTGCCAACTGAGCTGGAGCAAACTTGGTTTGAGCTGGAGACATATGCTTTGTAGCCTTTTGTTGTGTTTTAATCGCATCTGATGTTACTGTAACTAATACTGTATCCATCTCCAAAGTATTCTATCTCTGCTGTTATATTATGCGGGCATAACAACTAGCCAGAAAAGTGTCACAACTTGCTGAGTCCCATAGAAACTGTTGAAATGCCTCATAAGTATGTTGCCTCATCTTTGGAATAAAGGTGTCCAAGCTTTTAACTCATTATTTCAAAGTATTATAAAATGCAGACCTTGACTTAGGGGCTGGTATGTTTCAAAATTTTGTTATTTTGAATATTCCCCAATTACCCAAAAGTGGTGTGAAAAGGAAATAGGCCATTTTAAATCATGGGAATCAATCCCTTAAAATTTATCTTTTAAAAGGTTCTTGGGACACCTGGGTGGCTCAGTCCGTTGAGCATCCGACTTCAGCTCAGGTCATGATCTCATGGTTCGTGAGTTTGAGCCCCGTGTTGGGCTCTGTGCTGACAACTCAAAGCCTGGAGCCTGCTTCAGATTCTGTGTCTCCCTCTCTCTCTGCACCTCCCCTGCTCACGCTCTGTCTCTCTCAAAAATTAAAAAAAAAAAGTTAAAGAAAATTAAAAAGCTCTTAAAAATTAGCCATAGTAACCACGATTTTGTACCTCTATACGTAATTGACACACTTTTGAACTGAAATAAATCTTGGTTTCCCACACAAAGAGTCATTACATGTTTAAAGAGTAGTGTTCTGCCCAAATCCTCTGCCTGTTGGGACCCATTAATTATGAAAATTTCTTACATATTGCTTTTTCATAACACATCGATTAGCAACAGCAATCGTGACAAGGAACTACTGCTTTTCTTCCACAATTTATTTAGAACTTCTCAAAATATATATTTTACTTTCCACTCGTGTGCCATCGAAGGAAGGTAATATACTGTGTAGTGAAGAGAGAAAAGTTCTGAAATCAGGCAGTTCTGTCTTTATATCTTGTGTCCTCCATTTACAAGCTCTGTGACTTTGAGAGATTTACTTAAAATCTTTTGGTTTCATTTGTCTCCTTTCTTAAAAGAAGGACAATGATTATACCTCCTTTAAACATTGGATCTGAGGAGAAAAAGGTCACTTAAGCATATCAACTCACACATAACAAGTGCTCAATAAATGCTAGCTTTTGCAAGACTACTATTAGGTCCAAAATTTTTCAGAAATGTTGTATTTCAAATAATCTGTACATTTTAAATGCTATGCTGTTGGACATTTCAGATGGAAAAAGTCTGGACTATATTGGTATCCACTACATTTTCCTAAGAAGACACACTGTGAATGAAAATGGTGTGTTTCATAGATATTTCCAAGAGATTTGGAGTTTTTATTTCAGATTCCAGGAAGCAGAGATTTAATGGCTAATATTTAAATGACAGGAAAGAAATTTTTCATTTGGGGTCAAAAGCTTTCTCCTTTTGTTAATGTAATGATGTCAAAGGATGGCAGAACCCCATTCCCCAAGTTTAGTCTGATCCCAAATGATGATGAAATAGAATATTCATCAGTTCTCTCTTCTCCTGAGAATAGGAAATAATGAGTCTCTACCTTTTATTTGGTGATTTGTGGAGGGGTGAGGGAGGGTAGGGGGAGGTTGGTCCTTTTCTTTCTTTTCTTTTAAGAGCTAGAACATTTCAGCGCTCAGTCTTCTACCCAATACCTACTTGTCTTGCTTTCAGATGCATTATCTACAGAATTACTCCTTCTTCAGCATGACTGGAGGCACGTCTTGAATTCTGCACACACACACACACACACACACACACACACACACACACACATATATATATCTCCAAGTTATAGACATCGAGAGTTGAGTCAGGGAGATATCAACAGGACTTGTGTACCAACTGCGGGCATTTTCTGACCACAAAGACCTATCTTCCTGGGTCACTCCACTGCCACATGAAGAAAGTTCTGTAAAGAAAGTAGTTCCATATGATTCAGCAGTACTTTTCATTGGGTAATTCTGAACCTCCACTTTAGCCTCTGCCCATTCAATTGTTTCCTTACAGGCAACTAAACTCTGCTTTTCCCCCACAAACCTCATTCTCTTGCCCTCAAAATGGCCCTATTTTCTCTGTCTCTATTTCTGTGGATGGCATCATCATCTTTTCATTAGCTCCAAATAGAATCTTTAGTCATCTTTGACTCCTTCCTCCCCTTCAAGTTCTAAAATCAGACACATGTTACTGAAATTTCACTCATATTCAGCTTCCTACTCTATCTTCATAGTTTCTATAGTCCAGGTTACCCACCTGTCACAGAGGCTGGCTTATTACCCTATATCTGACCCCTCTGTCTTTATTCACTTTCAACTAACCCCCTCCCCACCAGGTCCCAATTTATTCTCTATCCCATTGGTATAATTCTCTGTCTAAAGCGTGAATGTGGTACTGATATTCCCTTTCTTAAAACCCTATGTCACTAATATGTATCACTATATAAATATGTCACTGTATTTTCCTTTCTGCGGCACTAAATCTTTCCAAGTTGTTAGACCTGGGTTTTCTTGAACAGGAGAAATTGCAAGAGAGAAAATAAGAATTTCTTGCAGAAAACTGCTTTTGCCAACTTTTGTTTCCCACAGTGTGAGCACATTGAAAGGATTATCCTCTTGGGCATGTGGGAGGAGAGCTCCTTTGAGGACTCAAGGTGTCATGAACAACGCCAAACACTAGAGGATTCTTCTCTTGCAAAAAGCTTTATTTCTTGGGTGAATTGAAAAAGATCTGTCATAGACGATGCTGGCAATGGAATCAGTGGTGGGTCTGGTGTCAGAAGGAGCAGGCAGTAGCCACTTTAGGGCAGAACCGCCATCAAAGGTAAGGTTCTCTGGAAACAGATTTGAGACAGAATTTGGTGTGCAAAATGTTTATTAGGGATCAACACTGTTAAAGAAAGGAAGGAAGAGTAAGCAGGATTGGGTAGTGGGAGCAACTTATTTGTGGTGCAGGCTAGACAAAACCTTGGTCAACCTGACAGTGAGCTCTGTGGTAAAAACTGCCCATCAGAGATGTCTTGCAAGACAAGCTGCCCTGGGAAGAGTATGACCTGTGTGTGAGAGGTTCTCTGTGGCTGAAGCAGAGCCTGTAGGAGCTGAGCTCGGGAGGCTCCCTGCTGACCATACCCTTCACTGTTGCACAGCAGGCCCTTCCATGAAGACAGACTGGGGCGAGCAACCCGCTGTCCACCATGATCACGGCAGGGCCATTGGGATCTGGCCTGAGGGACAGCCTTATCACTGTAAACTGTAAACTTTTGGGAGGGGAGCGACTTTGCTCTAAGACTCTTTCTCACTCTCAAATAAGTGTCAAGCATAATTAAGAGTAAAGTTCTATTACTGGTAAAAGCAATGCCTCTCCAGTCTCATTGACTTTGAGCATTACAGATGGAGACGGTCAAGGCAAAACCCACAGGAGCTAAAGTCCACCCTCAGAGTACCTGGCAGCTTGGCAAAACTTGTAGACTCACCACCAGCCAAGGTGAGTGCCAACAGCAACAATTCATGTTCACAGATAAGTGCTTCTAAAATTTTTCAAAATTGTTAAAAATAGATAAACCTGAAGGTTGATGGGGGTGGGGGAAAGGGGAAAGTGGGTGATGGGCATTGAGGAGGGCACTTGTTGGGATGAGCACTGGGTGTTATATGGAACCAATCTGACAGTAAATTATATTAAAAATTAAAAAAATAAAAATTTTCAAAATTATCAGCAATACCAGTAAAAAAAACAAACAAACAAAAAAACAAACCAGGCATTCTGAAGCCAAGAGGTTGGAAGTTAGGTCCAAAGATTTAAATATTATTTATGGACAATTCTGTGCTATTTGGGTTATAGTAGTTATATATTTGGAAGTTTGCTTTCCTTTTCAGATTATGTTTCACAAGATAGAAATTATCTCTTATTTATTCACAAGACATTAAGTACCCAAGTCAGTGAGATGAAAGAATTTCATTTGTACTTTTATATGTAGGGTCCCAAATTCTCATAATGTACTAATATATTTATTAATTTATTAATTTTAATTTACTTTTTTATTCCTATAGAAATAGTTATGTTCTTTTCTTTTTTATTAAAGATTTTTTTTTAATGTTTATTTCTGAGACAGAGAGAGAGCATGAGTCAGGGAGGGGTGGAGACAGAGGGAGACACAGAATCAGAAGCAGGCTCCAGGCTCTGAGCTGTCAGCACAGAGCCCGACGCGGGGCTCCAACTCACAGATTGCAAGATCATGACCTGAGCTGAAGTCGGATGCTCAACCGACTAAGCCACCCAGGCGCCCCTTATTAAAGATTTTTAAATGTTCCTTTATTTTTGAGAAAGAGCACACACATGCAAACAGGGGAGGGGCAGAGAGAGAGAGAGAGAGAGAGAGGGAGAGAGAATCCCAAACAGACTCTGAGCTGTCAGCACAGAGCCCAAAGAAAGGTTGGAACCCACAGACCATGAGATCATGACCTGAGCTTAAATCAAGAGTTTGGTGCTTAACTGGCTGAGCCACTCAGGCACCCCCCAGAGTTGGTTATTTTAAAAGAATCATATTTTTAAATAAACATATGTATACATTTAAAATATACGTTATCTAAAATGTGAAGAAATGTTAATGGAATTGCAAATTACCTCAAACAGTCTTCATCTCCCGAATGTGTATAGGAGGAGGAGAAGGGGGGATTCCATGGGCTTGTGTAATGCATGTGTGAAAAAGAAGGGAAAAGATCGAGTAACAGTTATATAGGGACCTCTGGGTGGCTCAGTTGGTTATGCATCTGACTCTTGATTTCAGCTGAGGTCACGATCTCATGATACTTGGGTTTGAGCCCCTCATCGGGCTCTTTGCTGAGAGTGCGGGACCCGCTTGGGATTCTCTTTCTCCCTCTCTCTCTGCCCTTCCCCTGCTTATGCTATCTCTTTCTCTCTCTCAAAAAAAAATGAATAAATATTAAAAAAAGAATAACAGTTATATAAATAGGAAATCTGCCTCAGAAACCCACTCTTGAAATAAAAATGCTTAGAAAACCTTTGATCAGATTCTACAAAATAAAAAGATTAAAAAGTTGGAAGTTGAAAATGAATTGTTACTGTATGTCAGGCATTGAGCATACAAAATGATTAAGACAAGGGAGAATTAAATGAACTCCTTGTCATATATAATAACTTATTTTTGTATAGTGTTTTCATTTATCTTTTCCCATTTGAAGAGCCAAATGATGAACATAATAATCCTCACTTTACATATGAGGAAACGGATGTCAGATGCCTAGTTTAGAACATAAAGATGACTTTGAATCTATGAGAATTGATGGGACATCCTTCCTCCTATGTCAGGGTAACTAGCTACTGATTTTGAGTTTAAAATATTCTTAAATCGGTATATACGAAATGGTATTCATGCATCTTTTAATGTATTCCGTCCACAAGAATTTAGTGAGCTCAAGGATCAAGGGCACCCAGTGATGGGAATATACAGACAAAATAGATCAGATTCCTGTCCTGAGATTGACTACAGTGTGAAGCATAGGACTGTGAAGATGGAGATGTGGAACGTTATAGAATGTGCTCTTTAGTTAAACCTAGGAAGAAGGTAAGTAAGAAAGGTCTATGAAGATGACCCCAGGAGAGAAGCATCTAGAGTAAAGCAACAAATTGATTTCTCCTCATGGAGTATCTGATATCAAATCTTTATGTGGATGAACTTGGAGTAAAAGGTTGGAAAGGTAAGAAGCCATACCTCAAAGGATGCTGTCTGAACTATGGGAAAATTAATTCTGTGCACAAGGAGGGCCAGTAAATCAGGATTTTAAAGCCAACACCCTTACTGTGCAGAATCAGGAGTTTAAAGCCAACACCCTCACTGTGCAGGAATGAAGAAAGTGCTTCCATTTGGGACCACGGGTGGCACTGAGGAAAAGTAAGCCCTAGCAAGAGTCAGTGGGGAGATGCTGTAGTCCAAACTAGCAGTTCATGAGTGTAGAGGGAGGCTGGGGGTACAAGTTAGGAGCTATTTAGGAGACAGACTCCACTGATACGATAGAGGTAGAAAGGGTATTAGAGGCCATTTATTCGACTGGATTCTGTGATAGATTTCAAATAAGAAGGCTTAGTGAGGGGCACCTGCGTGGGTCAGTTGGGTAAGCACACAGTCTCGATTTCAGCTCAGATCACGATCTCATGGTGGCGAGAGTAAGTCCCCCTTCAGGCTCCATGCTGGCTGTGGAGCCTGCTTGAGATTCTCTCCCTTCCTCCTCCTCTGCCTCTCCCCTGCATGCACGCATGCTCTTGTTCTCTCTTTCTCTCAATAATTTTGTAAAAGAAATTGAAAAAGTTAAGAAGACCTAGTGAACAAGAGGTGAGATGCCTTTTCTCTGCGATGAAAGGAACACAAACAAGGATGGGTTTATTGGTGGGAAACTGTGTTGGACTGATCTGTGAATGAGGAGGCCAGATCACCTGCTACAAGGAACACAATGGCCCAGGGTGACGAAGGTTTGGCATAACCTCTGTGAGAGGTGAAGAGCAGGGTGTAAAAAGATCTCTATTTGGTATCGTGGGCCCATCTTAGGGTCCTTGTCACACCCTTGCGGCATTACACAAATCAAGGTAACTCGTCTCTCAGGGCCCTCAGCACCTCAGTGCCTGAGCCGAATGTGCAAGGCTGTGCAGATCCAAGTCTCAGCTGTCAACGGACAGATTCACAGAAGGATGGGAGTGGAAATGTAATTCTAAAACCTCTGAGCTGGGTACAACAAGAATCACGGAGGATTAGAGCTGAGACTGGAGGACTTGATGAGACAGAAGATTGGATGCCGAGGGGGTACAGATGAAAAGAACCAGAAAAAGGAATGTCACGTCAAAGAGAGCATACTATAAGTTACATTGTCGGAATGGGTACGGTATTGTTGTGCGTGGTGCAGTAGTCTTGGACGGCATTTTATTATGCAGAATGCATTATAGAGGTAGAAAGGGCTTTAGAGGCCATTTATTCTTGTCCCCTCTTTTTACAGATGACGTAAGTGAGCTTTAGAAACCAGGCAGCGAGCTAGTGAGGAGCTGAGGAGTGAAACACTGACTTCGCCAGGTTGTCTGCCTGCCCCAAATATAGCTAAAGTTTTAACAAAGAATTGTTAAACACTTACTAAATGCAAGGCACAACAATTGGCACTGAGTGATACATAGTCCCTATTCTTAAGGAATTTACTATCCAGTGTTTTATTGAGAATTCACATGATGTATTGATTAAATCAAACAATTATTAAAATGATATTCAAAAAATTAGGAATCCAAAATCCCTCCAATAATTAAGTGAGGTTTGCCATCAGTGTGTTGAATAGTTGCCTTTTTTCTCATGAAATCACAATTTTGTATCACTAAATGAATAGATAGTGGCACAAGTTTTATGTTCTCGGTCCTTGAATCATAGTTTCCATGAATAATGCCTGCTGAAATCAACATAAATCAACTGGAAAGTGATTTCACGTTTTTACTTTCCTGTCTACAATACTAAACTGTGTTCATTGTTTCCTTAGATTTCCCTTCTAACTTTCTGGTCATGCTGCAATTGAAACTGTGTACAACATGCTTCATTTTTTTCTTCTCGACAATTATTTTTTATGTTCTTCACTGCTGGTGAAATGACCTCTACCAATTGTATCATTTTACAAGAGGCAATCAGGAGCTTTACCGGAAAAAAACCAAATATTTTATTAAATTAATTTAAAAAGAAATATTTGAACATGAAAATCTGCATAGTATAAATATTTTATATGGGAAATAGCAATAAAAATTAATATTCAGTTATATTATTCATATGTAAGGGGGGGTGGAATCTACTAATTTGGAAGCCATGGTTCTCCTCCTAGAATATTCCAAATAGTGTGTGTAGAATGATTTTGCTGCACCATATTTTAAAACTTGCTTATGTTAACTCTGGTTTACTGTTTTTAAACTATACTAATGATTATATTTCTCACATATTTTCTTGAATGCTCATATACCACAGAGATATAACAGATAAATAAATTAATGTAAAATTCTCATAACCGCAAACAACCAAACTGGACAGAATGCAATATAATACGTATTAAATCTTCTCTGTAAAATGTGAGACAAAGATATTTATCAACACTTCTTTTTCATGTGCGTGCTGCAGCATCTAAATGGGCCTGGGCAGCTCCTGGCTACATTGGCTACTCCATGGGAATGACTTCAGTCTTCAGGAGTAGAAGTACCCTTTGGGTTTGACTCTCAGAGCACTATTTAGAACTGTCCGAGCTGCCTTAATGGCTTGGCCAATTTAGCTCAGATTCTCCGAGTTCTTTACTTCCACAAAATAGTCTCCTCTGGGAGGATCATCAGATTGAAATGATTCCTGAGCCCATCTTTCTTTCAACTTTTATTTTTTGCTACCAACTTTTTGTGCAGAACACAGAATGATTAAAAGTAAGATTCTACAACAGAGTTTCAAAGATCTTACCACCCTTACCTATGTGTTTTAATGGTGCAATCAATCAGCACTGAGCAAGCCCTGCAAAATGTTTAACTCATGAAATAACTGTTAAATAAGCTTGACTGTCTCTTTCTCAGAGAACATACAAAATATTGTCAACACTGGTGTTAGACCATCCTTGCTGTTCGCTCAAGAATGAATTCATGCAATCGATTAAAATAACGTGTGACACATAGAGACTTGTGTCCTTTCTAATCATAACATGTTTCCAGCTAAAGGAGTAATTATTTAAGCTACAAGTAGTCAGTGGCTTAGAGCAGTGGTCTTAAGATGTTGTCACTAAACTAGCAACATCAGCATCACTGGGAATTTGTTTAAAAGGCAAATTCTTGGGCCATACCCTTTTGGAATTAAAAAAAATCTCAGGGGTGGGGCCAACAATGATCTATTTTTAACAAGTCTTCTAGATTATTCTAATGCAAATTAAAGTTACATAACTGCTTTAGAATTCACCTTGCCAAAATAGGCCCATTTCTTAGGTCAGTAAGCGTTGCTGTATGCAATAAAACATTGCTAAAGGAGTCACAGGCTGGAGAGAGTCTTTGATAAGTCTTAGATCCTACCTCACAACAAGTAGGAACACCCAAACTGAGTATCACTAGAAAAAGTTCAGGCAAAATATTCTTTTATTACTAGCCACACTATCTTTCTATTACTCTTAATCCTTAACTTGCAGATGAATTTCACACCCCAATTTCAGGATTAGTGTATAGAGCTCTAGGTCTCAGTTCCTGATCACTTCAAGGGGCCCAAGATGTTGCTCAGAGATAGACCTAGCAAAACAGAACCCACAGCATTCTAACCGCTCGCTATGGGAAGGCAGAAAATATTACCTGACATTTAGGTCCCTGTTCTGTGAAAAGAAAAACAAGTATGGGAAATACCATATCTACAGATCATGAAATTAACTCAAACTACAAAACAAAACCTAGTGTAACTAGGTTGAAAATCCTTCACAGTGGATAAGTAAGGGTAGTTTAAAAAAAAAGTGAAGACAATTTATCTTTAGTTTCTGTGACATTCAAAATGTGTAAAAATTTGTAGGTAATTGCTTGAACGTGCTTCTACTCACGTGTGCCATTTCTCCTGGACGAAAAATTCAGGCACGTGGGGAAGAAAATAATTCTCCTAGTGAATCACTCCTTTATTGCCCCTTTTTGGGGGGACTAGATTGCCAAATTCAAAGTCAGGCAGAGAAGTCAAATTTATTGATCTTTCACTTGAAATTTATTGTTAGTAATATGGCTACAAAAATTATAGCAAATAATGAGCTAGGCTGATGATCTTACTGCTTTTATAAATCCCTTCCATCTCTAAAATAATTCCTAGGGCTCTCAAAAGGTGGTGAGGACAGTGTCGTAATTGTTTTTATTTGGCTTCATTTTCCTGATTCTTGTTCATATCTGAGGTAATTGAGAAAATTATAATGTAAAACTTACACACACACACACACACACACACACACACTGTAATATATACCAGAAAAAGAATAACTCACTAAAAGTACTGCTTGCAAAATATACTGGAAAACCAGTGGGATTTTTATTTTGTCAAAACCTTGTTAGTCATGTTTTGGTTTTGGATTTGCAGTCTGTGGAGTATTTTATACTTCTCAAATTTCTTCCTTTCACTTGTGACTCTCAAACCTAATAGAAATCTCCTTTTCCCCTTCAAGTAATACTTGTCTGCTTCGAGGGCTATCAGGGGAATACTTTCTAAAAAATTGTTCAAACCAGCTAGAGCAGTGCACAAATACATACCGAATAAGAACATACTGAAAAGCAGCCATCAAAATAGGCAAAATAATCTAAAAGCTCATTGTAAAAAATACAGAGAACAAAGTAGAAAGAGTGCCTTAAGGGCTTAGTTTCAATTTCTGCAATAATCCACCATTTCAGATAGAGTTAATTCCCTAGACTGTGTACACATGGCTAATTTAATTCCATGGATAATCTCTAATATTTGTTTGGGGATAAAATGTCAAACTTCTCCCACTAAACCTTTTCACCTCACCTTTGGACAAGTGGTCAAATGGGGAGATTTGTGGTTGCCTCTCATTTGCCTGACTCCACACGCCAAGAGTAGTGCAAACAAAGTGTGAAATGGATCTCCCCACTTCACTCCCATCATAACCTCAGCCTCATTTTGCCTGGTTTGGGGGAGGGAAGTGAACAGTGGGGTAGTGAAATATAGAAGTCAGAGCATTTTTTTAAAACCTTGAATTAATTTCAGGAAATACAGGGATTGTTATAATATTTAAAAGTGATAGATAAAAGTGATAGATGAAATCCTCTACATAGAAAATGGATATCTAGTTGTTTTGTTTGGGAAGGCAATATTGGAAAAAGCTTAAGATTTTGACCCAAAAGACATGTGTCTAGTTGGTGGCTCTGGCATGTGCTAGCTGAGTGACCTCCAGAAAGTTATAAAACGCAATGAGTCTTAGTTTTGCCATCTATAAGCTGGGAATAACAATAACTTTCTCAGACTGTTACAGGGATGAAATAAGGCCATGCATATGAAAAGCACCTTTAAACCATAACAGCTGCATAGTTGTTGCTTCTTAAGAGGTAAAGTATAGAATATGGAGAACTCTAATATTGGTCACATACAAGACCAGGATGTTTCAGAGCGGCTGAACTTCAAAACATCATTGGTGGCGACATTCAGTGGAGTTCTCCCTGGGCTTTTATTTTTATATCCCCCATTATCATCCATGTGTTCTGCATAGACTAGCTTGTTACTGTGTATTTGCTAACAACTCACAAAGTCTTTTCTAACAGACAGATTGAAAGCCAGGGCAGTAACCAAGAGTTTTCAACATATCCTTTTCTCTGGCTGGCTAGAGATGGATGGCTGGACAGGTAACAGCAACTTAAGTCTCTGAATCTGGAACACATCTGTTTTCTTAGGCTACAGAATTGCTTTATGTGATATGGAAAAATATGAGGAATGTTTATTTTAAGAAATTACAAGTAGTTTGGTTTTCATTTGATTTTTTGCATATTCAAGTCAAGGACTTATGTTTCAGCTGCAGTCAACATCACCGGAGTGAATCTCCTCCAAAGAGAGTTGTTAGACAAAAAATTCAACACCTGGCCCAAATATCAAAGAATCAAGTCATTCTTAGTCCTTAGTGTGGTCCTCAGATTATTTTCAGCCAAAGGTGTTAGAATCTCAACTTCAATGAGCTTAAGGAACAAAAGCAAAACACATTGATTTTCTCTGCCTCTGTCTCTCTTCTCCTTGCACACTATCCTTATTCTCTCCTGCTGTCATAGTTCTCTTGTCTTGTGGAGGAACCTTAGCCAGCAGCAGCCATATACCGATAACTGCACTACCAGAAAAAAATAGAACGCTCTCTTTTCCAAGCTCCAATTATATTTTCTATCCTGGAAAAGTCTCTTGAGTGGCTTGACTTCAGGTATTCCTTGGGCCAATCTTGAGTCACGTATGTGTGGAGGTAAGGGGGAGGTCTAAGACCAGAAGAGTGGAAAGGAAAAGAATTCTAGGTAGGCAGAATTAATGGCCTCAATATTTGGTTTAAGGACAAATGATTTTCACTGGTAAAGAATGTTTTAGAAGTGCCATTAACTTCTGTAATAATTTGAATGAGTAGATTTTGCTAAGCAATGTATGTAGAAGATATGCTTTGAGTAATTATTGAAACATTTATAACTCCCTTGTAGAGGACTTCACAGCCTTAGATGTTACTTTAGATGAAGGAAAAATCTTAAATAATTGCCAAAATCGAACAAATTCTCAACATAACAGCGAAATCAGTGTGTGATGTTGAGGGCTTTATAGCACTGTGACATTTTAGAAGACAAAACTTTCCATTCCTCGTTCTGAGAAAATTAACTCGCTAAAGACTTTTGTCATCCTATTCCTCAAATATAAAATTTCACATCAGCAGAGCTGGGAAGGTCACATGATGAACTCCAAAGAACACTTCACAGTAAATCGCCAGTCCTCCAATCTAAGTCGTCAAAATATTAAGGGGATGAATATATATATATTAAATAAAGGCTCAAGGAGAGTAGAGTCCTAACAGTCTTCTCTATTTTGACAGTGGCCAGTCACGGATCTCTTCCACATATTAGGCAAATTGAATTAGCCTCCTCTCTGCAACACTTCTCAGAGCCTTCGATGGGCGACCGTGTAACACCTGCAGAATACTCTTAAAAATTGCCCTCAACCCCAGAATAGTTATTACCTTCTCCCATAAGAGTAATACTATTTGGTAACAACTTTTCTTATATTTATGACCTAGAGCGTGCCAGTCTTTATATATAATACAGTTCTCTTTTTAGTGAGGCCAAATTTTCAATAAAATATCATAATTAAGAAAGTCCTTTTAAATCTTCTAAAAAGAAAAACAATAAACTTCACGTGACATGTAATTTTTTACAGTTTAATTTTAATTTCACAGTAGCATAGTAGAATGTTTAACATTAGGGCTTGAATAATCTCTACTACCTAAACGTCATAGCCTCGGAGAGGACCTTTGTACCTCTAGCCTCTCCATTCTTCAGTCATCCTACACGCTGGGGAAGAAACACTTTGTAAATTGGATGACTTCTCTACTGAGAAGGCCTTTTGGATTTATTCTATTTCCCCTCCAGATTTCCTATCCCCCCTTTCCTGCTCTGCTCTGTCCCAGAGTCTGACCTGTATTAACCACATCAACTATGTCCCTTATCCCCTGGCTTCTGTCTGGGCTTGGCAGTGAAGAATACCAATAGGAGATGAGAGACGGAGAAAAGGCTAAGTTCCAGATATTAATCCTCTTATCCTATCTGTCACAGCCTGGCTTCCCACCTTCCAGTTCCTTACAGGAACCGGTGTCAAAAGTACCCTCTCTGTCTACTGGTTTCTTTATCTGCTCATTCCTCATGCCTTGTCAACCTACAGGTGGTAAGAGTCAACTAAAGTGCCCTTCTTAGATGGAGGCATAAGGGCTTCTGCCTTGAGCTTAATGCTTTCAAGAGCCCCACTCTGATTCTCCACATTGAGAAGAGTCTTCAGTGTCAGAAAGATGTGCTCACCCAGAGCCTGCTGTCTTCCCATTTAGACCATAATCAGGACCTCCGAATTTCCTGTCCAGGCTGGTCTGCAACTGCTCCCAGGGCTCCCGCTGTCCTGTTCTCCAAATCAGCCCTCCAAACCTTAGACTATGCTGTAGGCAAGTGAACCCTAGGGCCAGAGAAATGGCCAAAGGTTTATAATATAAGGAGTGTGGGTAGAGGTGACATAAAAGGTAGAAGATCCACCCAGAAATATATCTTTTTCTAATTCATTAAGGTGTCACCCTCTTGCCAAGCCGTCCACCTTATAAGAATGCCTTCTTCACATTTGCAGAAAGGTATAATACAAACTAGTGGTATCCCTGGAACTATTAAAATCCAAATTTTTAGGGGTGCCTGGGTGGCTCATTCAGTTAAGTGTCTGACTTCAGCTCGGGTCATGATCTCATGGTCTGTGCATTCGGGCCCTGAGTCAGGCTCTGTGCTGACAGCTCAGAGCCTGGAGCCTGATTTGGATTCTGTGTCTCCCTCTCTCTCTACCTCTCCCCCAACTTGTGTTCTCTTTCTCTCAGTAATAAGTAAATAAACTTAAAAATTATAAAAAAAAAGAAAACCCACAAAGTTTTTAAAACGTGCTACCCTGTTTTCTAGGGTTTTCTTGAAGGTGCTTTGTTGGCTACCATCAAGGCATGATGGGGGATTGTCAATTGGGCAGATTTTCCATTAATCAGAGCTGTGAGGCTCTGATCTGTTTCATCTGTTACTTGTAAAGTTTTATTTGAATAGATGGTTCTATAGAAAAATAACGTTGAATATCACTGGAATATATGATCTAAAAATTTCCATTAAGCTCAACCATTAGGAGGCCCTATGATTCTCTATCTTGAGCCTAATGCAAACTTCTAGACTTTTGGTTTTAGAGCCTTCATCTAAAGTATGAAATTTCTCACTGTCCTACATACTTCGTTTACTGATCCCTGTTCACGTATGCTTCTCTAACTTAGTTGGAGTGGTTTTTTTCCCCTTTTCTTCATTCTGTCTTTCGAAGAACTGTACCTTAACCATCCTCTTTGTGGGGTCTTCCACATTAATTTGCATACTGATGAAATTTTTAGGCTCTCCATCAGGTGCTCCGAAGCAGAAGGAACACAAGCTTGTTATTTGAATTTTGTTGTTGTTACTGCTGTTTCTTGTTTTTCTTTTGCTTGAGCTCTAGATATTACCCACCTTCTCTAGACTCTATGTAATAGGAAAAAAGGTAGCTCCAAGTGACATAGGTGTCCTCGAATATGTTGAAATTATAATAGATTTCAGTCTAAAAGGGGAACATAAAGACAAGCAGAAGGATTCAAATGAATGCTAAAATTTCATACGAAGCAATGGAGAGAAGGAGCATTGGCTGAATATCAAGCGTTTTGATAAGAATATTTGTAATAATAAGAGCATCTAACGTTTATTAAACACTTACTATGTACCAGAAACATAATTTCACTCAAGCTGCCCAACCTGTAAGGTAGGAAATATTACCAGCCCTATTTATAACTTTGCATATTTTAAGTGTGCTTCTTTTAAAGACATTATCCTTTATAATAAATTTCATCTGAAGATCATTCATAACCTGATTGTTCAATCTTTTGTCTGTCTTTCTTGGTTTTTAATTTAGTCATTTGTTTGGAATTTTATTTTATTTTATTTTATTTTATTTTATTTTATTTTATTTTATTTTATAGTTGATTTATTTTGAGAGAGAGAGCACAAGCAAGAGAGAAGCAGAGAGAGAATCCCAAGCAGGCTCCATGCTGTAGGCACAGACCCTGACACAGGTTTCCATCCCATGAACTGTGAGATCACTACCTGAGCTTAGATCAAGAGTCAGACACTGAATGGACTGAGTCCCCAGGAACCCCTGTTTAGAATTTTAATGTTTAGACTCAATTTTAATACTTTTGGTTTGTTTGTATTCTTCGTTTTCCATTTTACTCTCCCGTGGTTCTCTGTCTCCATCTCTGTCTCTATGTGCCTTCATTCTTTTTAAAAAAAGATTAACGTTTATTTATTATTGAGAGATAGAGACAGAGCACGAGCATGGGAGGGGTAGAGAGAGTTGGAGACACAGATTCTGGAGCAGGCTCTAGGCTCTGAGCTGTCAGCACAGAGCCTGACGTGGGGCTCAAACTCACAAACTGTGAGATCATTACCTGAGCCGAAACAGATGCTTAACCGACTGAGCCACCCATGTGCTCCTAGGTGGCCTCATTCTATCAATGTGTTCAGAAATTTTATCTGTGAGCTTACTTTAAGAGATTTTTTTTCCCATTGTTGTTGTTGTTCTCTTTGTTCTCCTTCTCTCCTACTGTGCACAACCTTGGTGATCTGTCTCCATTTGGTTCCCTGACCTGAGCCAAGTCTTACAATTGTATTTGGGTACTTTTGTTCTGTGGTGGTTTGGGAATATTGGGGACACAGTTACAGAAGAAATGGGGAGCTAGTTACAGATCCCAGTTGTGTGGCTATATCTGTGTTCTCTTGCCTTGTTGAACCTGCAGTTCGCAAAAAACAGAAACCTTGACCATATAGTTATTATAAATATACATCCTCCTTTATTTCAAATCCTTTTTGCAAATGAGAGCATCTGATCTAATCTCTGGTTTTAAATACGAAACTTGACTCGATTGCTCCATCTTGTGTGGACACTTTTCGTCATTTTTACCCAGAGAAATCCTAACTACGTCAAGAGCCTTTGCCTACTTCCAGAGTCAATGCACAGCTGGCCTGTGGTATCTACAAACAGAATATTTGCATGGAAACTCTGAAAACAGAAGACAGTTAAGGCAATTTGGTAAATTCAGAAAAGCCCCAAATCACTAACAATTGTGACAATTGTTTCTTAATGACTCCAAATGAACTTACCATTGAGTAAGGTACGTCAGTAGCCTAATCACAAGGGATGTAAATAGTAGCAGCCCGTCTAAACACTGTCACTATACTAATATGCATATTCAAAATATAGGGCTTAGATTTAACGTGCCCATAAGCCTCGATGTGTCTCGTTTCATAAACTCTTGCATAATAACCACAGAACATAGTTATATTTCCAAAAACACGACAGATCTTTTGGCAAGGTTTTAAAATTACCAGACTTTTTTCAGTCAAAAGTAAAAGAGTCCTGACTAGGCACCAGACAATAAAAAGCACACTCGAACAAGTAAATAAATAACCAAAAAAAAATATGTTATCTTTCCACTAAGGTTAGCTCCAGAGTAAACTTTTGAGGCAATAAAATCTGTTGATCTTAGGCATTCTAGATATGTTCAAATTTGTTTTGTGTCAAAAAAAAAGGACCCTAATCAGACTAAATACTCAAAGGAAAGGTAATATCTGTGTGTTTAGAAGCTATGCTTAACAATTGTTTGAAAATTACCCTTAACCCCTTCTTTACTTCATCTTTGAAAGCTCGGATATTAATACGTCGGTGATTTGCTTAGTCTACTGTATTTATGACGCTGACATTTAACAAAATACGTTAATTCACAAGATGATTGATAAGATATTTGGTAGTGGAATATATTCACTTTACAGATAAGGATATTAGGTCTCAAAGGTTTTCAGAATATTTCCTGAGGCCATACAATACGGTATAAATAACAACGCCAATTTCAGAACTCGTGTTTTCTGGCCATGAATCATTAGATTCAGATCTCAGCTTCAATGTCCAAAAAAACAAGACAAATCTAGCCATTTTCTTATCTTAGAATCAGTCATGATATTTTACAAGTGGCAATTTATATTTTAATATTTTCAGGGCTATCTTATTTTTTGCCACAATGCCACAATAAATATGCCACATATTCTTTAAGCAACTTTATAGAGCTATAATACCAATGAATGACTTTACAGAAAGAATTATTGAATAGAATTTCCACTTAGTGTAGACGAAATGCCTTGGATTGGCAACATCCAGTAAGTGAGCACATAAATAATTGCTTATTAAAGACTTTATATATAGAATATTACAACCTCTGAGTATTAGCAATTCGATAATGAAAACATTATGATTTACTTGCCCCTACCATTAGTAACTGACACCATGGATTATATAATATTACTTCCTGCCAGTAATTTTGATTGAAGCAAAGGAGAAGTGGCCATGAAATATACATTTATAACTCTATATGAATACAGTACAATTACTATGAATGGTTGATGAACTCTTTAACTTTCTTTTACTCATTGACAAGCTGTATTAAATTTCATTCTATGGCATCTGTCAAGGAAAATACAAAAGTCTATTTACTGGGCCAATTAGAAGGAGAAGGAATGTTCAATCAAATTTATGTAAGGTCTGAATAAGTGATATCACATTTATCCTTGGATAGGGTAACAAAATGTTCTTAGACTTTTGCACTTTTGATACAGGAAAGAAATTGACAAGTTGATTAGGAATTCATGGCAAAAGGAATTTTTGCAAGGTCATAGCATAGGAGGGTCCCTGTGGTGTAGACAACTGAAGATCTGAGCTTCAGCAAAAGAAGGATGGCAAAGACCTCCATAAGGACCATGGGCACATACAACAGTGTCACAAAGACTACATTATAAAAGCCCATTCCTTTCATGTTCACATGAAGACGTAGCTATCTAGAGAAACATACCCATTTAGGGATTCTTGTTTATGAATAATTTCTGAAAGCAGCAAATCTGTCTCCAATCTAGAATTTGTCTAGGTTACAGGGGTGAGTCTCTACCCTTGAGTTAAGAGGGGAAAAACTCACGACAAAACCAATAATCCATATGCACTTGCTGAAACTTCTGCTAACTCTAATGGAAACGCAAGTGCCTGGCCTATGTATGATCTCTTCTTTTTGTCTCAGCACACACAAAAAACCATGGCCTCTAAGTGTCAACAGAGGTAGAATTCGAGGTCTCTCTGAAGATGACCTAAGAAACAAATATGGGTGCCAAAGAATTAAAGAAAATTTGGCCCATGGCCCCTTTAAATTTTTCCTCCAGCTAAATAGACATCTAGTCATTTAGAAAAGAACCCACCCCCTTGTTAGACTAGCTGAGGGACAATCCCCTGTTGTCATTTTTATTGTCTGCCCTGGAGAAGGAGGCAGCTTGGGATGCCTAATGGAATCTTGATTCTATTTCACAGCTACAGAGCACAGCCAGAGGCCCGTGGTGCTTTTGTGAGCCAGAATCCACGGAGGCTAATTTTGGCTGAATAGAGGCTAAAGAGAATTCATTTTTCCTTGTTACATTTATTTCACTAAAATTGTTCAAACTCGCAAGATATTGCTGGAAGGACACCAGCAAGCACTTCTTAATTGGGGCCCCATTCAGTAGCAAAACTGACTTTGCAGGTACCAGCGCAGAGGTGATGAGGATTTCAGGAGCCCTAAATGCATGGAAATTAACCTTAACACAGGAGACATAAACGTTATCTCTACTTAGATGTGGAATGTAATCTCGAGGCTTCTGTTTCACATACTTGCTGGAAACTGTAACCATGCCTCTCATCTTTCAGTTGCTACATATGAAAGGTTTCATGTCTGGACATCACCAGTAGATTCTGAGCATGCTCAGGGAGATAATTGCTATTCCCCCCCAAACACTAAGAGTCTCTAGAGATAACTAGTAGCAATTGAGTTTTAACCAGTATTCAGGAAGCCAAATGGACAACAGAGATACAGGAAGAAACATTTGGCCTTTCCCTCCTCCTGAAAATTTTAATGAGTAAGAAAAATTTTATACTTTTGTTTTCAAACGTGTGCAACGTTCCAGTGCTGCAAATTATCTCAATGTTAATCGTACAGAATCTTATTCTGAATTTTAATCTTGCACATATTCTGATTACTACTCATAGTTCTGACTTCTTACATATTTTTAATTCAATAATTAATTAGGACAGCCATCAAATTGCTAAAATCTTGCAGAAAAAAAACTATGAAAACTTGCCAAGTGTTGATGTCGCTTTTATAATTTTCTATTGGCTCTTCAATCTTTGTTTAAAGGAAGCATCATCTTCAGACAATTGCAGGGGGAGGTATAATCATCCCCATTTTACAGATGGAAAAATTAAAGCTTGTGAGACAGTGATAGGAGTGCCTGAGGGAAGAATTTCTGTCTTCCGTTCCAAAACTCACTCTTTTGCAATCAGTGATATAAAACAAACCTAGTGATTTTAAAACATGGTTCTGATATGGAAAATGGTGTTTCACAAAGGAAACTTGGGGAGAAAATGAATTTCCCTGTAACAGGTACTCCACATTGTTTGTTGTCCAGAGGGTTCTGAGGGTAGTTAACCTAAGCTCACCTGCATTAAATATTGACCCTGAGGGGCAATTTGAGGCCTTGCTAATGGGGCAATTTGGGGCCTTAATGATGCAGACAAAAAGGTCCACAATCCTACTTGATGAAGTGAAGAGGCTCATTAGCATGATTTTCAAGGGTGGTGCTCAAAGAATTAGCTTGCCAACCAAAGCCATGTCTAAACTGGTCAAATAATGAGCTCTTCATTTAGCTAGAGTGCCGTATTTGACCAGTGTCTCCATGTTCTTATGCATTTGATTTTCTTATCTTCTAGAACATTAAGGTGTTTTTTGTTTTTGTTTTTGTTTTTGTTTTTTACCACAACCTAAATGGACAGCTGACTTTTTTGTAAAACTTTGAGAACACACCAACTATGTTGTATTTTTTTAAAGCAATATGAAATAAAAGGGGGGTTAATGTAAGCTTACACCAAATCACCAATTATCCCTACTAAAGGAAAGTTCTGTGGTGAAAACAATGGTATATTGTTTAAGCTACTGGATTTGTGGAACACATGCCAATTTCTAACATACAGTGAAGGCAAATTTAGGAAATAAGGCATGCCATATCACCTTTAAATATAAAACCACTGAGGAACAAATGCTATCACATGCATAATTTCAGTGACATGCATGGAGCTTTTGCAAGTGCTCAGTGAATTTAAATCCATAATGCTTTCAGCAGACAAATGTACACTCAAATACATGTCACACACACACACACACACACACACACCCCATGCAAACCCACATGTCACTGTTAACTCAGTCAAGTAGAAAAGGCAGCTGTACATATATTTAGTGCTTCATTACTAGAAATTCACATTCATTGAACAAAAACACAGTAAGAATTATCCACAAGGGTGGAGTATTTTCCTTGTGTTTTTTGTAGAAATGTGTTTAAGAACTCTAAGAATTATAATATCTCATCAAAAATTGAAACTATCTTACTTTATCAAATAAACACGTAAGCTTTTTTGTTAATTTTATGCAATATACTAGCCCACCGTCTAATTCGATTATGAAATACAACGATACTCTGTTCTTTCACTTATTCCTAAGCGCTACACTAGATAGACTGAAGTGCCCTCAGCTTTGCCCTAGGCTCTTAATGCCTCAAGCTACTGCTTTAGTGACCGATTCAAGGGAGAAAATAAAGAATGAGAATTCAAAATGTGACACGTTTAACTAATCAACTGCAAGATCATTCCCTTTCAGCACTGGTCCAGGGATCTTCTTCCTCCATATACACTCCAGAGTTGACCACAGTCTTTGGAATGACCATGTTTTAAAAACGGAATAATGTCTTTATTATCAAAGCTAATTTGTATCGCAAACGGCCCAAATTTAAATTCAATAAGCACAGTAGAAATTACAGTGCTTTAACTTCTGATGTTTCACCCTACTAAATTTTTAATTGTGGCAGATACGTTCTGCTTCTGGGATGTAGGATAAGAAGGGAGGCAGAGAGGCCCGACATTCCTCCATATAAAAATGTTTTTGTAATCACTCTATTTAAATAGTAACATTTTATTTTTTTAAGCACTTAGTTTCTTGATCAGGATCCATATTCATGGGGTCTCGCTGTAATCCACTTTACCACTTAATGTTGCAATTCAAATGTTCAGTCAGAAGCAAAGCCCTCCAGAATAAAGCATGAATATTACCGTGTGGGGCTGTAAAGAGAAGACTATTAGAATATATCACCAACACACTAGGGGACCATTTAGTCCACTGCTCTAAATACATCATTTAATTACAATGGAGACATTACTTCATGTTTCTACTGATGTAAGTATTATTAGAATTCATGATATTCGCAGGCTACTGTGGGCCATTACATTGGCCATAAGCTATTCCATAAGATTTACTACTAAAGGCCCGCAAGGGTATTTGAGCATTCATGGATTCTGTGGCAGTAGGCTTTTATCTAAGACACATAAGTGAGGGACAACCGAGTTATTATCTCTAAGAAACATAGCTTAATATTTTGGATTCTAAAGGTTAAGGTACCATAAATCCTGAATTACTCTGAGATATCACATAAAGAGACATTTTTATTTTATTTTACTCTATTCTGCCTCTTAAAATATTTTATGATGGCAGTTTCTAGAGTTGTACCATGTTGTTTACATTCAATTCCTGGATGCATCAAAACACTGACACAGCATTTCTTTTAAACCATAGTAATGAAAGCAAAAGACATACTATTATATATATATATATATATATATATATATATATATATAGTGTGTGTGTGTGTGTGTGTGTGTGTGTGTGTGTGTAGTAATGAAAGCAAAAGACATATATATATATATGTGTATATATATATATATATAGAGAGAGAGAGAGAGAGAGAGAGAGAGAGTGTATGTGTGTGTGTGTGTGGTGTTGTCTGTGGTATAGAAGGAAGGGAGAGGGAGGGGTTAACCAAATGCCTTATATTTTTAAGTGCATACCCAATTTCCATTTTAGGAGTCTTGCTCAGTGCTTTGATTGGCCCTTTTCATGATGGGTGTCCTTGTGTTGGTATAAGCTGAGCTGATTTGCCCTTAGATGCAAAGCCAGGATCCTCTTGGGAAGGAGATTCTAAGGGACAGCACAGCCAAGAACAGAGTCAGCTACAAGAAGCAGCTTCCAAAGACTGCCTGCTTTTCTAGACAGTGAGAATTACAACCAGAAGTCGAAGCAAAGGCTAATGAAGAAGATTCATAAATTGGTCACAAAAGGAGGCAGACAAGAAAAACTTTTCTTTATGATGAAATGAAAACTAGATAACATCTCAACAAAGGAAAAGCTTGGGAAAGCAAACCTTAGAAAAAGCAGCTAGAACATGAAATCCAGCCAAATGATCCAACTCCCCCATGCCGTGGCAATGCCAGTTGTACATTTCTCTCCGCGTCTCTTTCTTGGTGTTGGCACCCCTTAGGCTGCTGAGTTTGACACATGAAGTAGAGAACGCTTTTGCCTTCTCCAGGAAAACTATCAGATTCGCCAGCATTGGCTGTCTCATCTACAGAGGGACGTAAAACGGCAGATAGCAGCAAACAGCTAGAAAGGGATAAGAGGGTACAGAAGTAGCGTTCACTGGGAGACAGGAAGAGCTGTTGGTTTGAACACGGAAAATCAACTGAAAAGTGCGGCAGACGAGTTAGATGTTTGGTCTCTGAATTTGAAATATGGATGCCTCACTTCTGTGGCAAGATTTTTCTGTCATCTACCTTCTTCCCTTCTCTCCTCTTTACCCCAAACCAGTCGACTCCCAGAAGGTACTATTCTGGGCCCTTAAAACTTCTCCTAGCAGAAAAAGTTCCCAGCACTGCTACATACACGGTCATCAGAAGGGTTATAGCTTCGTACGAGGTACACGTACACGGAGATGTTATCTTTTAAGACAGAGAAGTAAAGTAAGCATTAACTGCCGTGGACAAATTTAGCGAGTCTTCATTAAAATCTAAAACACTGAATTACTTCAAGGATATTTAAAAATCATCCAATATATGCCCTAATAATAGTTACGATAAAGTCACATCATTTTCTATCTTTTTCATCCAATTAGAATGTGCTAAAACTTGCCCTTTGGGGCCAAACTTCAAGATTTAGCCACTTTGCGTTTTACATAAAAAGTATAGCGCCTATGTTTTGACCTCAAACACACTAAATCTGACTAATATTTTAAAAGTTGAGTATTTTGAATTAGTATTTCAGGTCGACAACAATAAATAAACTTAAAAAAAATAATGCTATTGGTTTATGAAATCACCATGCTGTGAAAACCATGTAAAATTTCTAAATCTAATTTCTGATTCCTAAATATTAGCCTTTACCACACACACACGCAGAGACATTTTTTTACAAAGGCAGGAAGCACACAATACTGGGGTACTAGAAACTTTTCTACACACGCTGCACTTTTTTCAGTCAGATCATTACCATGCCTGAAACTGTTAATGCTCCTTAGTGTTGAAGCCATGTTTTTCTCAATCATAGATTCTTCCAACCACACGTATCCACCAACTGTGTGTTATTTTTTGATTACCCACAAATAAATTTGTTCCATTCCCCCACCTTTAAAAGCCAGTGAAAATCACCATAATTATTACTTTATCCAGATACGCTTCTTGTAAAAACATTATAGTCTTGAGAGGTGCTGCCCTCCTTCCTAATTCTAAACCAAGTACCTCTTCCTCTTCAGAACTGAGCAGTACCTGTTGAGCGGGAGCTTGAGCTCAGGGGATTCTAGAATTCTAATTGAGACAGCCAGCACAGGGTTTGGGCCAAACTACTCTAGCCAAACTACTCTAGGCAAAAAGACCAGGGCTGAGGGTCAGGGCTCCATGATTTCTGCCTGGAAGAAACTTCACCCTGGAGACCCAGAGACATCCAACATGAGCAGGCTGGGAACATTTGGGGTTGACCTGGTTCCCAAAGAATGGGCTGAATAGGTAGACTGGTGCTTAGAATGGGTTAGAATTCCATTAATTTACTCATCATGTTTATTGAGCAACTGCTATGTACAAAGGCTTATTGCAAATGCCAAGGGTATAAGAATGAAAGAAAAGACAAGACAGAAATCCCTTGCCTTTTGGATCTACCATTATGGTAGGAGTAGTAGTTAAAACCAAGGTCCGCATCAACTACCCAGAAAACATGTCCCACTGTCCTTGAGAATGTCCACACCCAACTCAGCCTTCCTACCTGGTTCTTCCACCAAGTAGAGCAGCTCCAGGTTTAGCCTTACACTCTTAGGGATAATCCCAATGGGTTCAGACATTATATCTTGAGTCCCCATGTTCATCTCACCGGCTTGTCCCTCTGAAGCCAGTCTCACTTTGCTTGAGGTGAGGAGAAAACCTCTCCCATCCTCACCCTCGGGTAGGGACCAAACTTCCACATATGGACAACTGTCTCCCGAGAAACTTTCCTTCTCACTTCTAAAGTGTCCATGCTTCCTTGGTGGAGGTAGATGATCCCTGCTACTGGGAGGATTGGTTTTACAATGTCTTTGCATAGCAAGATGTGTTTATGTGGCCTAAAACAATGCCTTTTTTCTTTGATGTATCCCTAAAATTTTAAATCAGGTAACCTCATGCATATTTTTAGGTTGATAACTACAAGTTTTATCCTATATTTAAGTAGTTGCAAGGGATTAATTACTGACATTAGAACAAAATCTGTTTTTGTTATTCTTTTAACCTACCCAGTGAAATCTATCACAGCAATTTGGTACCCATCACTATCCTTTTAAAACACATGAACAAGTTATTCTCTCATGGTCACAAATTTTACATCACGCTCTTACTCCTTGAATTTAAAGTCTCATCCTAATTTCCTTCTCAAGAGTTATGCCTAACATATTACACTGTTATGCTTAAAATTGCTTTCCTGACCCCCTGTCATAGTTCTCTGGGACTAAAACATGGATATAAGTCAAAATAGAATTAAAAACTTTTTGTAACCACAGATTTCTAGGTGTTTTAAAAAGTATTTTGCATTGAGCCCTTATTACAATTATTATTACTATGTGATTGATTAAAATAACTTGGATGTGTTCAACTTTTGATAAATAATTTTCAAAGATAAAATTATAATTCTATTGGAAAGAAATACTTTAATGAGAAGGATGGGTTTTTAGTGTTAGGTGGTTCATGTTTCCCTGGATGAATTTTAATTTTGCTGGAATAACACAGAATTCAGCATCAAATCTATTGCTATATTTTGTAGATATAAGCGTAATAAAAGGTGTTCACATAAATAAGACAGTAGTGATCCAGAACTTTCATTATGGCCCTGTTTTTCAGTTCTTGCAGCTCTTCAATTATAAGCCAAAAAGTCTCATAGTGATTATAAGAAATCTATTTTTAATTACAATTTGGTTAGTTCCTATTTCAATTTTATTAAAAAATAAATAAAAGGTAATCATCAGTTTTCAAAAGTATGCATTATTCCTTCATTTGAGTAATTCATTTCCTTACTTCTGGCAAGGAGACCAAATGATCAAATGACAGCCATGCCATTATTCCTTCACTTAGAGGGATCTGGCTTGATTTCAGATACTCAGAAATGGTTAGGAAAAAATAAAAAAAATATATGGATAATTTCAGTAATCTTTCCAAAAAATAATTGTTTCTGGTGACAAAAGTTTTTATATTTTTGTATTTATATATAGTTTTATATTTTTATCAAAACAATGGGCCTATTGATTTGGCTTATTCTACTTTTGGAAAATATTTGTTATAAACCTAATGGCAGAGCAAGTTCTTATTTTTAAATTACATAAAACTGACTTTCTATAAAAAATCTGACTTCATTTTTTATGTCAAATAAATGTGATAATTTGTGACCCCATGAAATCTTTCTTTTGAATTCTAATTCTAAAATGATAGAGAGAAAGATAGATAGATAGATAGATAGATAGATGCACAGATACAAACAGTACATAGGTCAAGGAATTTGCAGCATGGATGAACAAAAGCATTTCCACCTTTCTTTGTTTTGTCATTATTGGGCTCTTCAGAGTCTTTCTATTCCTCATCAATAATCAGTGGATGCAAGAGGCCACGAATTCAAATGAAAATAATTATCTCAACTTGGAGTCTTTCAACATGGCCCAAATATTCCACTTCTGATGTATTTAACAGACACTAAGTCAGATAATGACTTTTAAAAATGGCTGAATTAGAAGAGTCTTCTTCAAACACAATATTTTATAGAATCTTTTTGTTTGGAACCTGAATATTTTTAAACCCAGAGGGGAAAAGAAGTCACCATATTAAGATTCAGGACAAATGCAAGTTATGAGCTTCTTTTGTAAAGTAGGAGAAAGAGGATTATAAAGGGGAAAATGGGGAAGAAAAACCAGCATGACACTTGGATCACAGGCATATTTTTAGATAAATCAATTCAGTGAAAAATACACACAGAAGTTGAAGATGTAAAAGACTGATACTCTTAGATATATCTATGCTGCACACTCCTTGGTAAGCATTGGCCGCCTGGAAGTACACTTATCCCAGTGTCAAAGCCCCTCGTCAGCATTAGAAGATTCAGTTTTTGCTGTGCCTAAAGCTTAAACAATTCTAGGATCCTTCCTGAAGAAAAAGAATGCAAAAATTTAGCGCCTGTTTGAATACAGGGCCTTGGGATGGGCTCATGCACTTGAGGGACCTCGAAGCTGAGATTTCATTCATTTCATGGTAATTCTGCCTCTGGGCTTCTTAGTACTAATTATATAGTTGGCCTTCGAGACCTCAGCTCAGACGCAAAGCATCTTATTTTAACGTCCGTTAAAATGATGTTTCTTTGTCATTTATGGTATTTCTTTACACAGACTTGCCTCTCTCCTCTTTTAGACTCTAAGCCATTGGGAATCATTTTTCTGTTCCTGAACACTCTCCACAGTCCTGAATAGTGGACAGGCTGAAATACTGGCAACCAACTAACTGACTCAAGTCTTCAACCCTGTAGCCAGGAACAGCACATCTGGAAAAAGTCCCCTCACTGTATTTTACAGAGACCGCTTGGTATTATGAGAGTTCAAACATGTTGGAGCACACTGCTTCCTCTTATCACATGTGTTCTAGAGATGCATCGTTTCTGAAAGAAACCTCAAAGGGAGCATGAGTGGCTGGGTGAAACGGAGTCTGGACCAGAGTCACTGACAGTCCAGAAGCAGGATGAAGCTTTGAACTCGGGTAGTGACCAGCGTCTCCTGGGGGGCCCTTAGAGAAAGTTGCTGGAAGTCTGGTGGATTCTGAATTAGAAGTTGGGTTCAGAACATGGCAGCAGGCAGCATTCTCTATTTTGGACAGTCACTTCTGTCCCCTGGGGCTTCCAGTCTGGATCCAGAATCCTTCTGTGAGTGGAGGCTGGGCTGCTTCTCCCTTTAGAACCACACCAAACAGTTCTGATTACATTCTCCTTGCTTGACAATAGAGGATCCATACTAATGAGGAATAAACTGTCCTTGTTCACAGGGGTCCTGATGATGGCACTCTTTGGAGAGATGTTATCTTCAGGTCCTCGAAGTTGATCTGCTTTCCTGAAAGACAATTTCTCCACGACTCTGAAATGCTCAAACCTGTACTTCTAGGGGGCTACCTTCAGGTGTCCTTATGAGGCTTTCTTATGTGAATGCATGCCATAAAACACGATATTATTCTGCAGGAAGGCATAACGCTTTATTGGCATTTTATCATCTATCTGCTCTTTCACATGTATATTTATGTCCAAATTGTCTCTTTTTCCTTTTAACTTCCTTAAGGGCATAAATTGTACCGTGGTGTTTCTCTGTGTACATATTGTGCTTAAACAATTACAAACAGGCAGAAGTCTAATTGTCTCCAGGGTAGAACTTAGTTACAAGTAACAATTCCCCAGCTAATCGTACCTTACTTCTTATAGCTTAAAAAACACGTTTCTCTATGGGGTACATACTAAGAAAGGCAGAATGAACGTTAGTTCTCTAAGACGTTGGCAGCTTTTCCCCTGGCTTATGTCATATTCCTTCCCGTACTTGCTAATATAAACTCTTAAGTACCACAGGGTAGGTACCTCAGCGTTAGCGCTCTTATGAATTATGTGTTTTTGAAGTAGATATGGAATTAACAGTTATCCCCACTTCATCATTTTTGGTGGCCCCAAAAGAATTACTGCGTCTTTCACCTTGTGGTTCAAATGAGTTCAAAAGAGGAAGACAGCGTTACATGATGGAAAGGGCCTCACGATCTCAATTAGATTAATAGACACTCACCCTAATCCAGTTCCATAGTATCTAACAAGGACTAAGTCTTGCTGTCTAAGTAATGAAATGGTAAACATAGACCGTGTGATAGTCAGAATACATTTGTGTTTGACATGTAAATTATCAACTAAACCTGGGTAAAGAAAGTAATAGCCACTGATATTTCTTCAATATTGAATGTATATCAGATTATTTAAATGGATTATTTCATGCTGACATCAATCCGATGAGATAGGTGCTGTTAGCTTCATTCTACAAAATAAAGAATTGGAATGTAGAGAAAATAAATTGTATTGACTCAACTTATACAGGTAGATAGTAAGGGAAGGGAAACAGGATTTATGCCCAAAACTTGCCTTATTTGTCGCTAGTACCGATACAGCGAGGTTTGAGAAGTATTCCCAGTACTATTTACTCAAAGTTGATTTCTGTGACAGATGATGAAGTGACATATAAGAGGAAAATCCAGAGATTCTCATTATCTTCTTGTGTAAGGCACTAACTTCTATGAAATTCTTAACGATACATTCCATAAACTTCATTGAGGATTAACGGCGAATTTTGCATCGGAAACAACATCATGCAGTGATCCTTTTGTGGAAGTGCCACGTCTGGGCTGTACCTGTATCTGCAGATGAAGTAGAGTGCTTTATGAAAGGGATTCCACCAAAATGCAGACATTTCTCCTCCTTCTGTGGGCCTGCAAACATCAATATCCATGATATATGCAGGCTTTTCGACCATTTCCACGGAAAAGTGGGTGCCTTTGGCAGATTATGCATAGTAAACTTACGGTCTTTTCAATATCCAAATCAATTCAAGGTCACTAGACACAACTCTTAGCAACCATCTCCATGAAAACGATTCCAAAATCCATTGCACAAAGCTTAGCCAAGATAACAGGATGGCTGTCTTTTGAAAGAGCAATATAATTTCCACAGAAAAAAATATCATTTGTGTCAGATAACTTATGTTCCTATTTTGTAAAATGGTCAAATTCCTCAGGAAGCTCCCTTACTTCCATTTACACTTTAAAACAAGGTAGGCTAAACTTACCTAAGAAGTCAACTAACATGTTCCTTCAACATCAACATTTTTCATAGTGGTGGCACATCCGTTCTGAGATCTGTGATGGACTACCATTCAGGACATTATATAATATTTAAGCCAAAATGAAGACAAATAGACAGTCATAAACACTTGACAAAAATATTCAGATGACATACAGCTTGCATTATTAACAGAAATGGAGTGGAAGCCAAATTATCTAAGAATAGTAGAAGTAGTTCCTGTTTTCTCTTGAAAAATTTGTAATGTTTTACTGTGGCAGGACAAGCACAATTATATGTTCGTTGAATTTCAAATTTTACGGTTATTTTTATGTTTCTTTAAAAATTTGATATTTCTGAGACTTACAAATATTAAACTGTGCTTACGTGATATATTCATTTCCTATTGCTGTTGTAAAAAATTACCACAAACTTGATGGCTTGAAATAACACAAATTTATTATCTTCCCATTCTGGAGGTCAGGAATGTGAGATGGGTCATAAACGTGGCTAAAATCAAGTGTCAGCAGAGCTGAGTTCATTCTAGAGCCTCTAGGGGAGAATCTGTGTCTGGCAGAAACTTCCACAACTACTCCCAGAGGACAACTGCGTGCCTTGGTCATTGCTGCATCATTTTGATCGGCTTCCATCATCTTACTCTGACCTGCTTCCTGCCTCTTATCAAGAGTTCTGTTGAGCCCACTTGGATAATCCAGGATAATCTCCCATCTCAAGATCTTTCACTCAGTCACATTTGCAAATACATTAATACATATCTTGGTCCTATTAGGTAACGTATTTACAGGTTCTGGGGATTAGGATGTACACATCTTTGGGGGAGAAGAACAGAATACTGACTAGTAATCCACTACTACGTGTGGTGACAAAAATAAGGATGTAGTTGAGGGTTGTCGTGAAAGGAGCCTGGGCTTTGTAGCAGCTAGACAGCTTTGGGACCCAATCCCAACTCCTCACAACCAGGCTGTGTCATCTGTGAAGTGATTGCTCCTTGGAGCCCTCCTGGAAGAGTTAGGTGGTACTTGTAAAGAATTCACCATAAACCTTCTCTTTATTCTCATTGGCTGCAATTGTGTATCATGTCAAACCCAGAACCAATCAGAAATCTAAGCAAGGGGATAGAATTATTCTGCATAAAATGAATCAGGGCTCATTCCTGGAGCTGGAGAAAATTGATCGATGAGCCTAGCAAGAGGGATGGATAGCTAAAAATAAGAAATAAAAATGGGGAAAAAACAGGGTTTTTTTAAGGAGGAAGGGAGAATGAATGCTGAATAGGCAACCAACAATAGCCATTGCTGAGCTTTCAAAATTTAACCTAAGCAATAATTACAACACAGAATAACTCTAAACACACAATTGCCTTCATTTTGTAACATGGTGTAATGTGTTTAAAATCCCTAGAATATTGCCTAGCACACAATAATATTCAATACATATCAGCTATGGTGCTATTTTATGAGTATTACTTGATGCTTTATTAGAAAGTTTCTTTTTTTTTATTAATGCTTTGGACAAGCATAAAATAGTAAACCTTAAGAAACAGGGATTTAAATGATGCCAAAAAACGGACTGAAACCTGGGTTTTCCGTCTGGCAGACAGAACTGGCCACTGGTCACATTTATGCCACCTGTTGCTTCTCACTCCCAAACGCCACATGCAGTCTTAGACATTGGTTCCTATTTGAGTCTTCGTCCATCCAGTCATTTACATTAGCGTCCAAACTCTGTCTGGCATTTCTTTTACGTGACCACAGACTCTTATTCACAATTCCTTCTCCTTTCGAGCTGTTTCTGCCCTCCGTCCTCTCTGCTTGATGCATGTGATTCTCCTAGTTCTCTGCTGTTACTTCGCACCACTTGGGGATAACCATCTCAGCCAGAAATCTTTGTGGTCCACCTGCTAGCGGGATGTTGCTCTTTGCTACCTTCACTGGCCACTACCCATCACCGCCGGCTACTGCAAGGTCCATGCAGCTTCCCACGGGACAGCACACCCAAGGGGAGCCAAGCTCCTAGGTGCTGGCTACTTCGCTCGTGAAACTGGAATTCCCAAACATGAACTGGCGGTGCAGGGAAGAAGAGCCCTCTTCACAACGTGATAATGTCACCAAACGGCAGGTCTTGGTAAAGCAAGGATGGTGAGAGACCTTAATGTGACCTGTTTGCAACTAGCAGTCAGGATCAAAATACTCTCCTGTACAGGGATTTTTATATTGTTTGCTTTCAATCAGAACTATTGAATACTATTGAATACTATTTATTCTGAGTATTCTTATTATACTCAGAATAAAATCTCAAAATCAAAATTATTAACATCGATTCTTTAATATGGGAGCATTTGGGATATTTTAACAAAAACAGAATATTCTCAAAGTGTAGAGACTGAATTTGATTTCACACAAACCTTTGTGAATGTTCTCCACTGAAGTCAAACTGTTTTTTTTGTTTTTTTGTTTTTTAAATATACTGAATTGCCACATATGCTGAGTGTAGGGTAGAAGCAAGTAGGCAGAGTTTAAGCATTAACTTTATTGTCTCTGCAAATCTCATAAAAACTCCCTTCCATTTCCTATAGCATATGAAGAGCTGGGCCCATACACAAAACTGAAATCAGTTTCCCAGTCCATGGATGTCACCCATTAGCTCTGCAGACAAATGAGCACTTGCTAAATATGCTTGGGGGATGATGATTGGGCACTTTGTGTTACATAACTTTGAAAGAAGTCAAAGTCTTTGCAAATTTGTGCAACTTGAAAGAGTCCATGCGTCTTCTGATTATGCTTAACCTGTAAGGGGATCTCTGTATTGTATCCTCTGTGTTGTTTCACCGTGTAATATCCCTGTCTATTTTCCACCTGGAATTTGTATAATTTTTTTTAAGTAGATAAAGTTTCCTCTCATGATCCTCCTGTCTCACCATCTTAGGTCGTCCCCCTCTGGTAATTCAAAACTCCTCAGGGCGTTGGTGCCTTGACTCTCCACCATCCAGTCTAAGTTCACTTTCTCAATATGTCTCCTGACTTCCCCACTGTTTCCACCCTCCAACCCCCACCACAATCAAAAAGCCTGTTCCTTTAAGGCATTAATTTCAGATTTTCAAAAAATAAATCGAATAATATCTTACGTTTATAACATTTCCACCTAAAAACATTCATGCATACACTTTTCTTATCTGATGCTCGTTACAAGTTTTTAATATTGGTAAGCTGGACATTCTATCCCCTTATATAGATGAGAAAATAGGTTTGTAGGAAAGAAATGAATTAAGCTAGGCCACCTAAGGAGTAAAGGAGGAGGTGTGACCCCCCCCCCCCCCCCCACACACACACGTAAGTTTCATGCTTCTTACCTTATGACTCCTTTACTGATCATTCTAAATCTTACTAAAGCACTTAATTTGCCCGGGCATTAATCAAAACAATAGTGCCTGTAATCAACGGCGAAAGAATTGGATTTTCCCCCCAAACATGCACATCAGTTTTTCTTATGTGGACCGGTACAGCAGCCAGTCCTTCTAACTGACGTGATTCCAACCGCTGGGATGCATTGTCAAAACAGACGTTTTTGGCTCTGAATGTTCCGATCGTCCTCCGTATTTGTACCTGTCTCTCCCCGCTCCTCCCACCTCTATAGGTAAAAAGGAGCAGAAAGAGAAAATGCAGTATATGCTTTCAACCAAAGGGCCAAAATTTGAGGTGTGGTAATTTTGGGAAATCTCCTCTCAAGTCTCAAGGGTCTCAGAGAAGTGATGGGGTTTGGTGACCTCCGGGTGCCGTGTATATCATCCTTGGAGGATTGAAATTGATTTTCTCCGCGTTCCCGTAGGAGAACCCAGAGCCTGCGCCCCCTGAGCGGCCCATCGCCTGGGAGTGCGCGTGGCGTTAAAGCAGACGGATGTGAGCGCCAGGCTTTGAGGGAATCATAAATGGTAGCAGCGGGGCTCTCATCCTGCTGCATTGTTTTGAAGTTATTCTTCCAGATTGTGCTTTCATTTCAGTTCATTCTTCTTCTCCGTGTGCTGCCGCCTGGGCTGGCTCGATTCTAAACTTGGCTTTTTTTAGCTCCTGAAAAACAAAAATTGGTGATCTACTCACTGATTTTAGTTTTACTATAAAAGCCCCAGGACTGAATTTTGCAAACAAAGCTGGAATAGGTCTGGTCTACACTGTATTCACTATCCTGTATAAAGCTATCCAAGCCATCAAACGTTAAGGTTGCCCTTCCACCCCTCCTCCCCCTCCCCACCCCAGTTGTTGGCCCCGCTTTCAGAGCCATCAATAGTGACAGCAAAGCGACGTTATACAGGAAGCAGGGAGGAATCGCTGTAAGGAACCGGGCTCTTCGTTTGCACAGGTGCTTTTCAAGACCCCCAGGGAAGGGTTTAGGGTGTGTTTCTGCGGTCACGTGTTTCTATAAAATTTGCAGAGCCGAGGCACTGAACTGCAGTTCTTTAAAGTTTCTCTCCCTTCCCTGGGCCCCTTGGGTGTCTGTCCGGTGGCATTGAAGGCCTGGGCTTTTGGGGGATCTGGATGAAGAGAGGCTGACTTGGAGGGACAGTTAGTTTGGGCTTACTGCAATAAATATATTCATGTCATTCTCAGGCACGTGTGTGTGGAGTTCAGCATCACCAGCCATTCATTGCAGGATCGGCTCCCAGATGCGCTCCTGTGGCCCGCCGGGCCACACACCTAGCATCGCGACAGCAAAAGCCACACCGAGGTCGGCTCATGACAGGCAAGTGTCTGTGGAAAACTTGTTATTATTATAAGACTTGGACATTTGTCAGCAGAGAATTAGAATCTCATCAACACCCAGCAAATATAAAAGTTATCTCCTGTCAGGAATATACTTAAAAAATGTAGCATATTGGGTTTTAAATACACCGTCGATGTAGCTCTCCCAATTTCTTTTTAATGGGAATTGCACAGACTAGAATTTATCAGAATTCCCATGTTTATCGGGAACAAACGATAGCAGTGACAACAGGAAGATTACTTGTTGTTGGTGTTGTTTTTGTTTTAAGTTTATTTATTTATTGAGAAAGAGAAGAGCAGGGGAGGGGCAGACATAGATATAAAGGTACAGAATCCCAAGCAGGTTCTGCCCGATTCAGGACTTGAACTTACCAACCTCGAGATCATGACCTGAGCCGAAATCGAGAGATGGACATTTAACCGACTGAGCCACCCAGGCGCTTTCAGGAAGGTTATTTGTAACAGTGCACATATGAAGGAAACTTGATAAAGTTTTTCTCAAATTTAATAGCAATCTTCATGTTTTCACCACATTACCAATAATGATTTTGAAGATGAGAAACTCCTCTGAACTATTACTATTATGGAAATATTTTGAATTATCATGCATAAGAAACACAGAATTATATTAATAGTCTCTTTATTAAAATACAAAAGTTTGGGGGCGCCTGGGTGGCTCAGTCGGTCATGACTTCAGCTCAGGTCATGACCTCACTGTTTGTGAGTTCAGGCCCTGCGACGGGCTCTGTGCTGACAGCTCGGAGCCTGGAAACTGCTTCGGATTCTGTGTCTCCCTCTCTCTGCCCCCTGCCCCCGTTCATGCTCTGTCTCTCTCTCTCTCTCTCTCTCTCTCAAAAATAAACAAACATTAAAAAAATTTTTTTAAGTGCAAAAGTTTTTGTCACATGAAGAGCTGAAGAGTATTCATCCAAACAATAAAGACAAAAATATATAATTGTCAGGCAATTAGTTAAAAAAAGAAAATTGCGACTTTTTCTTGAAATTGTGTATGTAGTGCATTTGACCACTTTTTTGAATTTGTAAATTGTCCTGGGTTCTTTTTTCTCATCTTAAGCCAATTTTTATATATGAACAGGTCAATCGCCCCTGACAGTTTGGGGACCTAGGAAAGAGTACAAAAATATGCACCCACACCACATATCTAAATATCTGTCTTAAATATGCTAATAAGTAAATAAAGTATGTTCCATAATCTTCACAACTATATGTCCATAATTAGGGGAAAATTTTTTTATTTTGTTTTTAGGTAACTGGAAGTTAGGCAAAATTCAAAGATGACAGAGATTAATTATTCTACGTAGGTGAGTATTCTATTAATGGAATGATGATTGGGGGTGATAATGTATGGATTTATGTTCATGGATTAAAGATATTTATTCCCATATTTTTCCTTTTATAAAAAGAATTATGTATATTATAAAAATCAAGGCCTTTAGTTAATTTTTATTTTATTGGTAATGACACCACATTATCAACTCTTTTTGAGAATTTTATAATTTTTTATCTATTTCAAGTTGGAGAAAATTGGCTTTGTTGGGTCAGTAAAACCGAAATTGTCAGTAAACTCCTTAAAAAACTACCTAGAACCTTGAGTTTGAATATCATGTTCAAACATTACAAGAGGTCATATATGATAGATTATTATTATTGCAGAAAACATTACAAAACATTCTAGTTTTATCCTATAAATAGTCCCTACTTATACTGTAATTTCATCATATTTTTACTTTTTTTTTAATGTTTATTTAGTTTTTGAGAGAGAGAGACAGAACACAAGTGAGGGAAGGCAGAGAGAAAGAAAGACACAGAATCCGAAGCAGGTTCTAGGCTCTGAGCTGCCAGCACAGAGCCCGACACGGGGCTCGAACTCACGGACCGCGAGACCATGACCTGAGCTGAAATCGGACACTTAACCCACTGAGCTACACAGGTGCCCCAACAATTTAATCATATCTCAAGGCGACATCTAGACCCATACAATAGATAAAGAATCTGTATTTACTTCAAGCACTTATTCATATCTTTATCTATATCTGTCTCTATATTTGTATCTATCCTTTTTTCATATTTGTATCTATCTATTTACCTACAAATGTAATAATAATATGAATTGTTTACTGTTAAAAATGTTTCTCAGGGGTCATTATTGCAAGTATTGTGAACAGTACGCTGATATGATGAGCCCCTCTGCAATCACACATTAGAAATGAGGAGAAGCATAAGCAAAGGAGTGAATGAATGAGTGAGTGACTGAATCCGTGGCACCACTGGAAAATGATACTTGAAGAAACCAAGCACTTGTTGTCATGCTTACTCAGAGAAAGGAGTTGACAAGAGAATCAACTTTTCTGCCATCCAAAATACTTTTGCTGCTGAAATCCACTTCAAACTCCAAAGCAATGTCGACCTCAGATGCAGAAATCTCAGATCTTCAGTGTTCAGACAGAGTAACCTCTTATTTATTTATTTATTTATTTATTTATGACAGACCACATGAAATGTGGAAAAACTTTTCCCTGTGGACTAAAGGTGTTTGTCATGAAGCCACATGTGTTTGAGTTTACAGGTTGCTCTGTGTGGGGCTGAGTGTCAAATCCCAACTTCTAGAGAAGCTGAGGTTCTTCAATAAACTCTGTGTGTGTGTGTGTGTGTGTGTCCAGAACAGGCCCCTCTTGTCCAAATTCAAGAGAAATACTGCTATTGTATCTAATTTTGTAGTTATAATTATTTTCTTAGAGCTGGCTTTGAAAATGTCTAATATTAAGTCCCACAAAACTTAGATTTACCCCCAGAGAGAACTTCTAGGTAAACATTGGAGAAAATACACACATGTGTTTGCTACAGCTCCTTTCCAAACCCCACTAAAATGCCTAAGTAGTGATATTTTGTTAAGTTATAAACCCCCAAGAGAAAATACTGGAAAGGATCCAACAACAACAAAATTTAGTAAGCTAAAAAACAGATGTGTGAGTGGTAACTGAATTAACAGACAAGGAAAGATGAAAACTTCAGGTGTCAGTCAGTCTTGGAGTCTTTTTCTTTCACATCCAACATCCATCCTCTCAGAAAATTCTCCTGGCTCTACCTTTAAAATATACCCAGAATCTCATCACTTCCCACCATCTTTACTAGGACTACCTACGATTATGGGTTAAATTGTGTTCACCCAAAAGATATGTTGAAGCCTTCAACTCTGGTACCTAAAATGTGACTTTATTTGGAAATAGAGTCTTTGTAGATATAATAAAGTTAAGATGAGGTCATGCTAGATTGGGGTGGGCCCTAAATCCAATAACTCATACAACAGCTCTCTGGAGACACACACACACATTGGGGGGTAAGATGGCCAAAAAAAGATGATGGCAAAGATTGGAATTATGCTACCACAAAATGAGGAATTCTAAGGATTCCTGACAAACACTAGAAGCTGGAAGAGGCAAGAAGTCATTCTTCCCTAGAGCCTTCGGAGGGGAGGCTTTCCAGAGTGGGAGAGAATACATTTTTGTTGTTTAAGACACCCAGTTTGTGGTACTTTGTTACAGCAGCTCCAAAAATCAAACATGGCTGCCATTATTTCTTGCCTGGACTAATGAAGTTATTCCTAACTGATTATTCGGCTTCTACTCTGGCCATTCAATCAGTCTCTTCTCAACACAGCACCAGTTATCTTCCTAAAATATAAATCAGATCACGTCATTTCTGTGCTTAACACCTTGTTTGGGCATGCTGTTTCTTCTGGAGTAAAAGCCAGTCTTTGCACAATGGCACACAAGGCCCTATATATCAGAGCCTACTTCTACTGCACAACTCTGTCACTTCTCCACCTTCCTCATCACCTCCCACAGTATTTTTTCCTTCATCCGTTCCACTCCAGACACACTGGCCTCCTCGCTGTTCATCAAACACATAAGGCAGGCTTTTTACCTCAGACTGTGGCACAAGAGGTTCCCTCTTCCTGCAACACCCTTGCCCCAGATATTCCCTGGAATAACTCTCTCACTTCCATCAAGTCTTAGTCAGAATTCACACTCTCAGAAAGACCTATCACAACCACCCTTTTCAAAAATGCCACCTGCCCTTCATCTTCTGGCATTCTCAATCCCCTATCCTACCATTATATTTTTTTCATGACATTTACCTGTTTCTAAAACATTAAATAATTTATTTAATTATTGTGTATCTTGTTTATTGACTATCTCTTACATTCTATAAACCTCTTGAGGAGAGGGGATTTTTTTGTTTGTTTGTTTACTGTTATATCCCAAGTGCGTGATCCCTGCCTGGCACATGATAATAAATATTTGTTGGATGAATTTGTTGTATTGATTGAAGAATCTTAATCTCTATCAGAGAGCCCCAGAAATAGTAAAGAAGTCCTGACTGCCAGAAATTCTAGAAATAGAATAGAATTTGGGACTGAGATGGGAAAATATTTGAAAAGTTATATAAATAATTATTGGATACCCATCTGTCTTCCATCCTCCAGGAAAAGGGAATAGGTTTACTCTTTGGAAAGAGTCTCTGGGAGACTCTTAAGGGTCAGGCAATGATTTCAGGCTTATCACTTAAAATTTGTTCACTGCACAGGGAGATCCAAAATTTTATTGTGTTATTTGACTCCAAGAAGATTGACATTCAAGCTCATGAATCATGGGTGGGAACTTGCAAGATTTCTTTCTAGAGAAAGTGACAAGCCCAAAAGAAAATATTTACTGATACAAAGAGTTGAGGGTCCTTCCAAAAAAACAACCCAGTCAAATCACCTCTTTCGAGACAGTGTGAAGCTGCCTGTTTACACCAGACAGCTAATAAGCTTTTAGAGCCTAATCCTAAAACCTGAAGGGATCATCTTCATGAAAGCATCTAATGTGAAAACTCTACCCACCAGCAATGGAGTAAAAGAGGTTTATGTATTTCATTAAGAGAATAATATAACTTTGTAAGAACTCTGTAAGAAAAATGAAATCTTGTGTTATGAGAAGTATTTTCAACTAAATATATCTGTTTTAAGCCTTAAAATATCAACAGCTTATGATGATTATATTCTGGTGTTTTTTTTTTTGTTTGTTTGTTTGTTTGTTTTTTTCAAAAATCAGACCAATGATGTTTACCAGACATTGGAAATCATAATGTCAGGCAAAGTAAAACACCTCTATGTAGATTTGCTGCATTGATCCAATCATTTTGATTAGACTCTTTTTATCCAGATTTTAAATTCAAACTACTTTGGCCCAATTTACAAATATTTATTGAGTGCTTACTGTGTGCAAGGTATTTTTGAGTGCTGAGAAATATATAATATCATTACTATTGCTACACTGTGAGATATCCAGCAACAGGAATTAGTACTTTTGTTTGGTAACCAGAGTGAATTGAAACAAAGAGATTATGTGATTTAGGCAAAATCAAATCATTAGCTAGAAAATCCCACTGTGGCAAGTCTTCCCAACTGACAAAACCCAAATTCCTCCGGGAATTTGGCTTTGATGAAGTTTCTTGTCTTTTGTCTAATCAAGCACCTACCTAGAAATTCCCATGGTTTATTACATCAAACCAGACAGATTACATGTGACGCTTTCTCAAAGCATTTTAAAGTCCCCCTCCCTGCTTCCAACCATGCATTTTATTTTCACCTAGTGAAAGGGAGCCGTTAGTTCAAGATAACTCCAAAAAGCTCATTGGCTCAGGTAATTACTTGATTTCCTCCCTTTGAAAATGTCATGCACATTTTAAGCACATTGACAAGCAAGTTTGAAATGCTTGTCACATTCTGAGATGCTACAAAATGTAGTCTGCAAGGATAAGTGGATCTTTGGATTAAAAGCTGTTATTAGGTCCAATCTTTGTGATTTTTTTTTTCAATCTTCAATGGAGAAACAACACTCTCTTGTCTGATGCTCATCTCCCAAAATTTTCTGAGATCCATCTAACAGTGAAGAGTCTCTCAAGGACAAACAGTAGAAACCCCAATTAAAATTGGTGTAAACATTATGGAAATTAATATTTCACTTGCTAGAAACCCAGTGGATTTCAAGAAAGTTAAGTCACGCTCAAAGACTTCATTGTGTCTCTGTTTTTCCATTTTTGGAGGTATCACCTTCATCTTATTAGTGGTAAGATGGCTGCAGTGAGGCCAGGAGGTATATCTAGACATGATAAGAATCAGAAGAGAGATGCTTTCTTCTTATGCACCCCGAGAAGCCAAAGAAAATTTCCCAGAAGTCTCTCTGGACAACTTCTCCTCACATTGTATCACCATATCACATGCTCCTTTCTGAATCAATCACAGACAAGTATGATTACATGATATTAAAAATTGGGGAAGAAATGGATGGTGAGGGGTTAACCATACTGTTCTTTTCTTTGTCTTTCACTTGTTTCTGACTGGGCACTTAGTTTGGGTTTTTTTGTTTGTTTGTTTGTTTGTTTGTTTTTTTAATTTCTTCCCCAGGTTTGGCATCCCTGTGTTATTATTTCAATAAATTAGTTTAAAATTAGAATTAGGTTAAAATTAATGTAATGGATTAGAATGCACCTGTTTCAGGCCACAGTTAGCACCAAATGCAAGGATTTATTAAGTTTGATGTTAATTAATTTAAATGCAAAGATAATTTGAAACTACTTATGATCACCTTTTGCTTTCTACCCCAATGTCTCTTCATTAATAGATAATTCAGGATATGTAGAGTAAAAAATTTTGAGTTTCAGTCTTCTCTCTTCCACGTACAAAGTGTATAACCTTTGACCAATTACTGTCTGTGAATCTTAAGTTTTGATTACTGATCATCGAGTCCTATATTATTGAGGCCTATAGGTTTTATTAAATAAGATAATCTAAAAATATATAAAACGTCAAAGGCTATACAGAGTTACAATATTGAGAATTTTAGATAAGATTTTATGTTAATAACTTTAGAAAACATCTCATTTGACCATTACAATAATTTTATGGGGACAGTATTATATTATTATTATTATTATTATTATTATTATTATTCCTGTCTTAGAAATGAAGAAATTGATACTCCGAATTTAAGTGACTTGTCTCAGTAAGTGGCAGATCTGGGATTGAACTAAACCCATGCCTGTATGACCCTAAAACTCATGTGTTCAACCACCACGCCCAATATTCAAAATTGCTGTTACTATTTCTGAAAATTCACTCACATACAGTTCCCTTGTTATTCCTATGTAATGGTCTATAATGTATAAATCAATGAATATTCGTTGAGCATATACTATGTGTTGGATATTAGGCCATATGTTGAGACAGATTTGAATAATTATGATGTGTTCTCTGTTCTCAAGGCAATTACCATCTTGCCAGGGAAACTAAAATAATTGCTCAGTCAAGGCAATACGCCTTATTAACAAACTAGCACAGGCAGTAGCTACTTCAGAATGTGTGTACTTTCAGAGAAGGGGTAGTGAGTAGTCACGAGGCTTCAATGTTTACAGCAGCACTACTAACAATAGCCAAATTATGGAAAGAGCCCAATGTCCACTGACTGATGAATGGATTAAGAAGATGTGATATATATACATACATACAACGGAATACTACTGGGTGATGAAAAAGAATGAAATCTTGACATTTGCAACAACATGGATGGAACTTCCATGTTATGCTTACGCTAAGCAAAATAAGTTAGAGAAAGACAGATATCACATGATTTCACTCATATGTAGAATTTGAGAAGCTTAACAGATGATCATAGTGGAAGGTTAGGAAAATAAGATGAAAACAGAGAGGGAGGCAAACCATAAGGGACTCTTAAATACAGAGAACAAACTGAGGGTTGATGGGGGTGGGGGGTGGGAAAAATAGGTAATGGGCATTAGGGAGGGTACTTGTTGGGATGAGCACTGGGTGTTGTATGTAAGTTATGAATCATTGGATTCTACTCTTTAAGCCAAGACTACACTGTTAACTAACTTGACAATAAAACAAATAAACAAAAAAAAACAGGAAAAAAAATAAGGGGGCTTTAGCTGGTCAGGTATCATTAACACAGGGAATGAAGATGAGGAAAGATGTTTCACATTGCTCAGTACTGATCATCATACCACGTGGTCTGGTGAGTAAGAATTTGTGGGGAGAAGTAAACTAAAGTGCCCAGGATAGAAGGTCTGTGTAAGGAAATCTGAAGATTGATGCTGATGAAGAACTTCTGCAATAATTCTGCCTCAGGAAGGCACTATATTCTCAAGAGAGCTGAGTTGGGAGATACCAGGACAGGTAAGAACTTTCCAGACAAGGAAATGGCAGAGTCAGATTTTATCATTTTCAGATTTGATGAGAGTGCTCTCCAAGCTTATTCTCTGTCTATAAATGCCTCTTTGTGCTCACATATTTTATTATTTGCCAAAGGAATCGTCACAGAAAACATCCGGGCTTTCTTGGGGCGCCTGGGTGGCTCACTCGATTAAAAGCATCTGACTTCAGCTCAGGTCAGGATCTCACGGTTCGTGAGTTCGAGCCCCATGTCAGGCTCTGTGCTGATGGCTGGGAGCCTGGAGTCTGCTTTGGGTCCTGTGTCTCCCTCTCTCTCTGCCCCTTCCCCCACTCATGCTCACTTGCTCTCTCTCTGTCTCTTTCAAAATAAATAAACATTAAAGAAAACATTAGGGCTTTCTTAAAAAACTAAATTTTAGGAATTAAAAAAATCTTCTAAGATTATTTCTCTAAAGAGAGCTATGGGATCTCTCCTCTTTTCCACACCCTCTCACACCTTGTTGTGTGTAGAGCTTTGTCTCAGTGTCCCTGAACTTTCTTGGATTAAATTAAAAATTTTTTTCACTAGAAGCTTTAACTTCTAGAAGCTCAGTTAGTACCCTTCTAAATATTTAAAATTCTCCTCTTCCCTCTTCCCTTCCCAAACACACACACACAAAACACCAATGTGCAAGTATAGAAAACATTAAGTCCCACTTCATCTTTTGTCTTGGAAATCCCATTTTTAACCAGGTATATTACAATAGTAATTTCTGTGAGCCATAAAAATAATTGAATAAAAGATTAAGCTTTTTAGAATTAATTTTTAATTTTTAGCAACTTTGTGGCGCTATCATGTATATACAATAACTAGTATGTAACGTAAGCGTCCAACTGGACAGGTTGGACCCATGAAATTACCGCGGTAACAATACAGAACATCTCCATAAACATCACAAAGTTTCCTTGTGGTTCCTCTGCAACCCATCTCTCTCTACATCCCTGACCAACCCCCTCCCCACCAAAAAACAAACAAAAAAACCCACTGATGTGCTTTCTATCACTTTAGATTGGTTTGTAAGTACCTTTTATGTCTAACTTTCTTTCGCTCGGTATAATTATTTTGAGGCTCATCCATGGTGATGCATGCATCAGCAATTTGCTCCTTTTTATTCGTGAAGAATATTCCATTGTATTGTTATGCCTTCATTTGCTTATCCATTTACCTATTGCCATATATTTGAGTTGTTTCCAGTTGGGGCTTTTACATATAGGGCTGCTATGAACATTTGTGACAAGTTTTTGCATGAGTATACATCTTTTAATCCTTTGCATAAATGCCTAGGAATGAAATGACTGGATTAAATGGTAAGGGTCTGGAAATCTGCCAAATTATTCACCAGTATCGTTTTATCATCTTATATTTCCACCAGCAGTGTATGACAATTTCAGGTTTCCCACATCCTTACCATGGTCAGTCTTTATTGATCAACATTCCTGAAAGCATAGATTGGTTGCAGTTGTAATTTGCATTATCTGGTCAGCATCTCCTCCGTACTTCTTTTCCATCGCATACCTTTAGTAAAACTTGTGATCACATTTCTTACCCATCGATTTTTATTGTGTTGTCTTATTATTGAGTTGTAAGAGTATTTTTTATATTCTGGACACAAATTCTTTCCTTGACTTCTTGTTACAAGTATTTTCTCCCAGTTTGGGTTTCTTTTTCCTTTTTCTTTGTGGAGAAATAAAAGTTTTTAAACACTGATAAAATCTAATTTATTGATTTCCTCTTTTTGTGCCCTAGACAAATCCTTGCCTAATCCAAGGTTGCAAGGTTCTTCTCTTACATTTTCTTCTAGAAAATTTTATGGTTTTCTGTTTTATTTTTAGGTATATTATCCATAACAAATTAATTTTTGTGTATAATTTGAGGTAAGAATTTGTTCTTTTTCCTTATGAATATCCAGTTTAGAAGAACCATGACTTTTCTTTCCCCAAGAAATTTCCTGGGTAACTTTACTGACAATAAATTAAATATATATGTGTGGGGGGGTTAATTTTTAGACTCCTGAGTTCCATTGATCTATATGCTGATCTGTTAGATAATAAGAAACGACCTTGATTATTACAGCTTTAAAAGTCTTGAAATCAAGTAGTGTTAGTCCTCCAATCTTGTTCTTCTTTCAAACATTATTGGCTGCTTTAGATCATTTGCATTTCCATGTAACTTTAAAATCATTTGTGAATTTGTCATTTTACATTTTTGATTAGGATTTTGTTAAATCAATCCCCATGTTTAAAATATTCAGTCCTCTTGGGGTGCCTGGGTGGCTCAGTCAGTTGAGCATCCGACTTTAGCTCAGGTCATGATCTCACAGCTTGTGAGTTTGAGCCCCACATCCAGCTCTGTGCTGACAGCTCAGAGGCTGGAGTCTGCTTCAGATTCTGTGTCTCCCTCTCTCTCTGCCTCTCCCTCTCTTGTGCATCCTCTCTCTCTCTCTCTTTCTCACAAAATAAATAAACATTAAATTAAAAAAATTTAATATTCAGTCCTCCAATCCATTAACGTGTTCTATATCTCCATTTCCTTGGTCTTTTTTAATCTCTGTCTGCAGTAATTTTAAAGTCTTCCTCATAGTGGTTTTATGCATCTTTTGTTAGATTGATTTCAATGTAGTTTGTGTAGTTAGGCACTATTTAAAATTAAATCTTATTTTAACATTCATTTCTTAATTGTTTGTTGCTAATATTAAAAAAATAAGTAGTTGACTTTTGTTCTTTCTGCTTTAAGTGCTATAGCCAAGTAAAGTGAATAAGCAACTAGAAGCTCATCTAGAAACACAGTCTATGGATAAGGTGAATTTTTGACTCAAATGAGTACATTCCTAACTTGTGATCAAATATGATTCTTGACTCAAATTAATTTATCTCATTTTATTTTTATTCAATTATTTATTTATTTCTTTATTTAGAGAGTGAGAGAGAGAGAGTGGGAGAGGGGCAAAGGGAGAGAGAGAGAGAGAGAGAATCTCCACCTTTAGCATGGAGCCCAATATGGGCTCAGTCCCATGACCCTGGGATCAAGACCTGAGCCGAAACCAAAAGTCAGATGCTCAACTGACTGAGCCACCCAGGCACCCCTAAGTTACCTCATTTTAAATTATGCTAGGTAAAAACAGTAAAAGTTAGACCACCAGGGACTGTTAAAGTACTTTATATATAAATTTTTCTTAGTCTTGCAACAACTTCGTTTTAGGTACGTTGTAATTACCATTTTGCAGAAGCTGAAGACTGTAATTAAGTAACTAGATCACATTTACTAATCAAATCATCTTCACAGACCATACTCACCCAGTTTTATACAATGCTTTTGAAAAGCTTCTTAAGACTCTACTCTTGAGTTGAAACTAGAAGAACTTTTGGTGTGCTTTTGTGAAATTTCCAATAGTGACACATAAATCCACTCTAATGAGAATAGTACTTCAAGAGTTCATTCTTGGGGCACCTAGGTGGCTCAGTCGGTTAAGCACCCGACTTTGGCTCAGGATGTGATCTCACAGTTCACAAGTTGGAGCCCTGTGTTGGCTCTGTGCTGACAGTTCAGAGCCTGGAGCCTGCTTCAGTTTGTATGTCTCCCTCTCTCTCTCTGCCCCTCCCCCACTTGTGCTCTGTCTCTTTCTCTCTTTCAAAAATAAACATTTTTTTAAAAGTTTAAAAAAAAGAGCTCATTCTTGCAGCATCCTTTCTAAGAGGAAAACAAAACAATGTAGGAAATAAAATGTTGGAAAGGATGATGTTGGGCTAAGACTTGATGGGGGTAAAATTTAAATGAATTCTGAGGCAAAATGAGGGAAGGTGAGGGAGAAAGGACCTCAGTGTTATTAGAGATGAAATAGAAAAGACAGAAGCCTAAGATTTTACTTTTACTGTTCCCTCCTCACCTCCTCTGGGAGAAGCAATGAGATCATTATTAGTTTCATTTAACCGTCCAGAGAATTGAGACCTTCAGAGGATAAGTAATTTGTCCAAAGTCTCCCAGCTAAGTAGTGTTTTAGGAGCAGGGATTCAAATACAGGACCTTTGATTCCAGATCTCAGACTCTTTCTCCACAGCATACCCCTTCTTCTATCCGCTCTCACCAACTCCTATCCCCACTCTTCCCAAAGATTTGCTCTGGAAGCCAACCGAATATGGTGAAAGGAAGGATGGGTACAGAAAGTAAAAGCCCAGCATAGAAATGCAAAATGGACTGAACAATAATGTTTGGGACATGCCTCTGCAAGGTTAGCCTAAATACAGGGAAAAGAATAATATTGTTCCCAGAGTTGAGAGGGAGAGAGCCAACAGTACCTATTCCCTAGATGTTTGGAGGTGGTTGGGACTTTCGATGAAAGGAATGGAGGAAATATCATGGTAGGTCTCAGTGACACCAAGTTTTCAGAACTTGAAAGAAAAAAGAAAAATTGTCAGAAAAAGACTAAAGAGAGCCTCCAGTCCTTTCATAAATGCTTTACGCTGGTTTCTTTTCTTTATCCAATTCCTCAAATTAAGTAGGGAAATGGAAATTCACGGCTCCCTACACGCCCCCAACTTTGATCCTATCTACTAATTTACAATGAAAGGTTAGCTTCTCTGAAACTGTAACATTTGAAACCTATTTGTATTTTTTTTAAAGTAAATGATTTGCCTACTATTAAATTTCAAACATTCTTAAAGAGCTGCAAGGAGAATTTTGGGTTTGTTTCCCCTTAGGAACCAATGTGGAAGGTCAAATTTCTTTGAGTAAAGCTGCTGTAAACCTGAGGGAGATTAAATGTATTCACTCCTTGGCGGTTAAAAGAGACATTTAATAGAGTTCTTCCTATCTAGTCAGAGAGCACGGTGTAGTTCTAAGTTAGAATTAAAGGGGCTGTTTGCATTTCCACTTCGTGGTCTTATTAGCTTTATCCTATTAGGAACAATTTCTATTAATGAACTAAGAAGCAGATGGACCTTGGCAGCAGAGAAAAGCTTTGTTTTCAAGATGTCAGAAAAAAAAATTGGCTAAAAATATCATTCAAAATTTGAATTACACACTAGCCTTCTTTTTAGCCACTTACCATTCTAAGTATATATTTTAATGACACAAGTTTTGTACTTGAAAGTTCCAACTTTCAAAAGCAAGGAAAAGGAGATCATGCATTATATATATACACACACACACACACACACACACACACACACACATATATATATATTGCAATGAGAGTATTTTGTTGGCTAGTTTTTGGTCTTCTTTGTTTCTGTGTCTATGCAACACAATTAAGGAAATTAGGATACTATGAAGCTTTCTCATAAACTCGTGTAGTTCACATTAATTCAGCAATAGAGGTTAAGAATGAGGGGAAAAAACAATTTTTAAATATGTAGGGAATTTCACTTGCTATTTCACACCAGGGGTTTATGTCCCTTATTCTTGAGAGCCTTTAAAATAATGCTGACATATACATATAATCCATAGAAATTATCCCCAAACCACAACAATGTTATATACAATACACGCAAAGCCATGTACACTCAATTTAATAGGTAAATAAAGGTATTTTCAAAGCAACTTCAACTCATTTTTCCTTAAGAGCTAACTTTTAAAATCCCTGAACCAAAAGCTGTCAAAGACATATTGTTCAAGCCAGAATATTTTTAAGTTTTTATTTAAATTCCAGTTAGTCGACATACGGTGTCATTTTAGTTTCATGTGCACAATATAGCGATTCAACATTTCCACACAACACCCGCTGCTCATCACAACAAGTGCCCTCCTTAATCCCCATCACCTATTTAATCCACCTCCCCCCCATCTCACTTCTGGTAACTATCACTTTGTTTTCTATAACCGAGTCTGTTTCTTGGTGTGCCTCTCTCTCTCCCTTTTTGTCCCTTTGCTCATTTGTTTTGTTTCTTAAATTCCATATGAGTGAAATGATATGGTATTTGTCTTTCTCTGACTGACCTGCTTCACCTAGCATAATACTCTCTAGCTCCATCCAGGTTTGCAAGTGGCAAGACTTCATTCTTTCTTATGGCTGAATAATGTTCTTTTGTATACGTATACCACATCTTCTTTATCCCTTGATCAGTCAGTGGACATTTGGGCTCTTTCCGTATTTTGGCTATTGTACATAATACTGCTATAAGCATCAGAGTGCACATATCCCTTCAAATTAATATTTTTGCATTCTTTGAATAAATACCTAGTAGTGCAACAGCTGGATCACATGGTACTTCTATTTTTAACTTTTGGAGAAAGCTCCATGCTTTTTTCTATAGAGGCTCCACCAGTGTGCATTCCCACCAACATTGCAAGAGGGTCCCCCATTCTCCACATCCTGTTGCATCTTGTGTTGCTGGTTTTATCCACTCCGAGTCAGAATTTTTTTAAGCTTTCCGTTAAATTAAAAGTTTACTCTGTTGGGTTTCTGAACTTATCTGTTGGTAATTTATATTAAAATCAAAGAAATTACAAACCCAAATAAATAAGAAACAAAAGAGTACTTTATCGCTAACGACTATAACATATGTATTCAAATACATAAAGGTATGTAAATTTCCATGAATATATAAAAGTGATTCAGCAATGTACATTATTTTAATGTGTTCTCACCTGAATTTCTTCCAGTGACAGAGAAGTGACATGTCCCATCATTAGTTCATAATATCTACGCTAATGCTGGTTAGCACTAGCAAAAGGAACAGTGTCAGATTCAGTTTTTCTTGTTCTAATAGCAAAAGTCAGAGAGAAAGAGAAAGACAGAGATAGAGAGAAAGTGAGATTGAGCACAGTTAAGAGTAGAGGACTAGCAAACTGACTTAGCTGATACATTTTCCTTTTGCTTGATTATAAGCTCATTGGTTTGTGATTCCTGTATTCCCCACTGTACCAAGGAACACTGCTTTGTTCCCACACCTGGCTAAAAGGAATGTTAATTTTTTTTTTTTTTTGGCAAAACTTATCCCTTACACAAGCAAGCCCTTTTATATTTGAGTTTTCAAGTCTTTCATATTATACATACTTACTTCTAAAAGCAGAATATTCTTCATCTGACTTTCAACTTAGGTACATATTAGAATCACCCAAGAAACTTCTAAACATGCAATGCATAGGGCTACTTCCCGGAGATTCTGATTTAATTTGGTTTGAGATGGTCCCTGGACATTGGGGGAAAAATGCCACATGATTTTCATGTACATCCAGGTGGAAAACTACTGAAGTATTTTAGTATTAGTTTGAATACTTATAGAGGTTGCATATGAAATCAAGTGTGAGGAGAATCCTAATATAGATTTAGTAATGATTGCTGTGGGTTTAACTTTATGATTATAAGTGTTGGACATCACGGTATATGACAATTGAAAGATGGTTTTAAAAAACACATAAAGTGGTTAAATTATAGAGATCATAACTGTGATCTGATGAGACAATAATAACATTAACAATATTAATTGAGCACCTAAGATGGACAAAGAACACAAAAACAGAATTATACTAAAATGATACAAATGAGCGGGGGATGCTTGGTAAAAAACTTCCAGGGAAATCATTATCCAAGAATGCTAAAAAGCTGATTAATAACAGTAACAGGAAACATGGCTTAGACTTTATTTGTAACCTCCTTAACAGTTTTCAGTACCGCCCTAAGAACTTACATACCTATATGAGTAACATATCTAGATGTGACACACATTATATTACAGTAACAATTTGGCTTAATATTAGGTATCACAAGATTACTTAATATGCTTTCTCACAGTAACTGACCAAAATGCAAAAGTATCATTTCAAAATTACTATCAATTAAAAATATCAATATTTTATCTTTCAGCTTTGTGAAACATTTATCTCAAACGAATGTTTTATGCTACTAGATTTTTTTGTTTATTATAACTTTTCGTGATTCACTAAGAAACAGTTATAGAAAGTTGACAACGCTAAACATTTCATTTGTCAACTGTGTGTTGAATGAATAAATAGAAAGCATAAAAGCTCTACTTTTTATTTTTCACATATGAATATTGAGATTTTTTTCAACATTGCATTATCTCAGAAAGAATCAGAGATGGCTATTGGCGCACCTGAAAATGAATTCATTAAGGTGGCAGGAGCTCAGAGCAAACCTTGTTCTATTTTATTTGCCCTATGAGAGCTTAATAGTCACATGATAATACTAGCCAACACTTATGTATTACTGCCATGTGCCAGGCACTATTCTAAGCATGTTACATGTATTAGGTCATTTAAGAACCCCATTAATAATGAGGCTTCAGTTTACATTATATGGATCACCGTTACTTATAAATTCTAAAAAAATGTTTTTAGGCAGAGTTGATTAGATCCAACTGTCTTCCAGGAAATGTATATTAGAAAACTAAATCACTAATTGCATTTTAAATATTCAGAAGTGGTTTGTTGAACAAAAGTAGATTCAAAGATGTTATTCATAATGTGCTAACCTTCTTGATGAATTCAAGAACGACTCTGCATTCTAATCTTTGATCTCTCACTTTCCCTCTCTCCTTATGTTTTTTGCACCCCCCCCCAATGATTAGTCTTCAATAATGAGGCCAAAGTTGACTTCTTGCACCTGTTGCTCTAGCCATACTACCTACTTTCTACAATCTCAATGGCATTTTGGATCAGAACCAGCCACCAAGCTGATCCAAAGTTTTTTAAAAGGCGGTTCTGGCTACTTCAACCCACTTTCCCACACTCGGGCCCTTTTCAAGCTCACTTACTATCTCTTTCTCTCCTCATTGCATTTAATTTTCCTAACTTTCTCCAGACTTCCCATTGAGGCTAGATTTCAAATTACTTGCCTCTTTACCTTAAATAAAAGGGCCAATGAAAGTCTTTAGTAGAAAGGCTATGTCAGTTTCTGTTAGTTTTCTTTTTTCTCATTAGAGAAGTTGTCATGGTCGAGTAGAACCCCCTCCCCTCACCAATTCCCCTCACCTTACCTCAGAATGTCAGAGTGTGACAGTTTTAGAAGTAGGGTTGTGGCAGTTGTACGTGATTAAGTTGAAGCCATGTTGGAATAAGATGGACTCCAATGCAATTAGCCTCCAATGCATTTAGACTTATGTGCTTATAAAAAGGGTAAACTGGGGTGCATACACACACACACAGACATACACACACACACACAAAATACCATGTAAACAGAAAAGCAGAGATCAGGGCAATGCATCTATAAGCCCAGGAATGCCAAAGACTGATGACAAACCATCAGAAGTAGGAAAGAGGCATCGAAAACATTCTCCCTTGCAGCCTTCAGAAGAAAACAACCCTGCTAACACCTTGAGCTCAGACTTCCAGCATCCAGAACTACAAGACAATAAATTTCTGTTGTTTAGGACACCCACTTTGTGGTACCTTGTTATAATAACCCTAGCAAATTGATGCCGAAACTAAATACACAGATGACTGTACTGCTATGTCTTTATACCTCCCTACCTCTTCACATGGTGGGGGTATTTGAACCAACTCTCCTTAGAAATAAGTATATGTTGGGGGCGCCTGGGTGGCTCAGTTGGTTAAGCGTCCAACTTCGGCTCAGGTCATGATTTCATGGTTCGCGAGCTTGAGCCCTGTGTCAGGCTCTGCACTGACAGCTCAGAGCCTGGAGCCTGCTTCGGATTCTGTGTCTCCCTCTCTCTCTGCTCCTTCCCCGCTCATGCTCTGTCTCTCTCTCCTTCAAAAATAAATACAAACATTTTAAAAATTTTTAAAAAAAGAAATAAGTATATGTTCTAATGAAACATTTAAATGAAAAAAAAGAAAGAAGTATAATGATAATACTCCATCACCAACTACAAGGAAGCTGAATAGTACATTGAACAAAAACTGGGTCAAAGATGGAGAGACCTAGTGTCAAGTTTTCTCTCTCCATATTTCTTGCCAGACTTTTGGAGATGTTTTGACTTCACCATATGGACTTTCTCATCTGTGAAATGAGATAGCAACACACACTATTACTGTAAAATAGTATAGGTAGCACAAGAGTCTGGACTCTGGAATCAGACAGCCTCCCTATTCACTGCAGGTACAATCTCAGGGAAATTTTGAATCGGCCATGTCTTTCTGTAACAGAATTAAATCCCCAGCCACAGGTATGGGCACTAGACTTGGGCCGAACCATTTGGATAACATCTTCCAAGCCATGGCAGTTGGTTCACTGATGAGCACAAGACCCCAGCCAGGCCCATAGGCAACAGTGTCGATGAAGGAGTCATTCTGGGTACAATCTTCTGTCACTCTACCTTAACTGGGAAAGCCAGCATGAATACTTTCTGACTGTTGGATGTTGGGCAAATCCCCTGGCCTCGCTAAGCCTCTTTTCTTTCTTTACTAAAAAATGGCAACAATGAATAACTAGCTCTTAAGAATTTCGTGGGGTGTAAGGATTTTAACACGATGCCTGAAATGCACTATTGTCAGTTGTGTCCGTCTCTGGTTGGCCACGTTCAACATCTCAAGGAAAAGCCTCTTCTTACTCTCAGGTTGTGGAACTATTCGTATGTGACTCTAGGGATGCCAGGGATCACTATGCCAGTACCTAGAAAGAAGCAGAAACAAAACGAACAGGAGAGATTTGAAGAGAGGTTCTGGTCATGCCCAGTCCTCCATTCTAGTCCCTCAGGTCTTTTTGTTTCCATCTGTGAGCTGTTCTGTTGTCTGCCAATAACTCTCCTTTTCCCACTTAAGCTAATAGCAGTTGAATTTCTGTGATTCACATATAACTTAATCTCTCTCAGACTGTTTCCCCATCAATAAAATATGGTCAGGAATAGTGGGCACCTCCCTGGGTTATGATGAAAATAAGAAATGAAGTTCTTAGCACAATCTCTGGCACACAACAGGCAACTAGTAATAATAATGATTAATCTTACTGCTGCTTAGAGTTACTCAGAAAGAAGTAAATACGTGTAAAAATATTTGGGGAAAACAAAGCGTGAAATATATAAAGGCAAGATGGTTTCACAATAATAAAAGTTATTTTTGATGATCTCACATAAGGGGATCGGCCATCAAATGGTCACTATCCCTGGGCCAGGCTTCTGTTGGCTCTGCCCTATACTGATTTGGTGAAAATTGTGCTAATGAAAAATGTTATTTAGCTATACGCCAAGAATAGGAAAAACAGGTTTATACATATGCATATAATCAGCTCATAACACTGACCCCCATATACCAACGTCACACAGGAGTTGAAATTCAGAATACACTACTTCTGGGAGGGTGAGTTTGAAAGGTTATTCTATGACTCCAAATCTCAGTTTTTCATCTCGGGCAGCATATTTATTCTCTGTTTTCATGCGGCCATGAGTAGGAAATGTAAAAAGCAAAATATAAGCTTTATCTTGAGAAATACTATCCTATTAATAGCCAGCATCCACCCACCATTCCCAGAAAGTGTCCAGAGAATCTAAGCTTAGGAGCATTGAGTGAGGAGCTTTGAATGGAGGTCGGGGGGGGGGGGGGGGGATCAATGAATAACGAAAAAACTTCACTGAGTGGAAAAGTAAAAAATCCTACTCCATATTTTGGGTTGAAATAGAATGAACGGTGGCAATAATAAGCTTTCATTTTTTCTTATAAAACCTACTTTTTCCCACATTTCCTTGATGATATCTAAATGGTTACCATCTAAGTGTACAACTCAGTGCTTGTCAAAAGAAAACGTTATTTTAAGAATGAAATATTGCTAACATTTTCTGAAGAAAACACCATTAGGCAAAGAACTAACGTCATCATTTCACTCTGAACTCCGAAAGATTAATGTGAACATAAATTCAAAAAAAGTTTTAGAGGTGCCTGGGTGGCTCAGTCGGTTAAGCATCTGACTTTGACTCAGGTCATGATCTGGAGGTTCCTGAGCTCAAGTCCTGCATCAGACTCTGTGCTGATGGCTCAGAGCCTGGAGACTGATTCAGATTCTGTTTCTCCCTCTCTCGTTCTGCCCCTCCCACGTTCACACACACTCTCTGTCTCTCTCAAGAATAAATAAACATTATTTTTTTTATTTTAAATCTTAGAGAATTTAATACATTAGCATGCCTTTGTTATTATTTTTTCTTTTGAATATAAAAATATTTTTTACTTTTTGAATTCAGTTTAATGGCGACAAAAGAAGTGAAGTCAGGTAATTCTTGTTATTTTTAAAAGTTAGAATTGTAAAACCTGTATGCCCCTATACATTTAAAGTATATGATAACCAGAAAAGCTGAAAATAAAACTTTATATTGACCTTTATGTTCCTAAAATTACTCAAGGTGGTTAAGGGGAGCCTGGGTGGCTCAGTCAGTTAAGTGTCTGTCTCTTAATTTCAGCTGGGGTTGTGATCTCAGGGTTGTGGGATTGAGCCCCACACTGGGCTCTGTGCTAAGAGCCCAAGTAGGCTCTGGGCTTCTCTCTCTCCCTCTGCCCCTCCTTGATAGGGGCACTTGCGCGCACGCTCTCTCTCTCAAATAGATAAAGTACTCAGAAAAGCGATGTAATCATTGATATCATCAATACCGTTGATATCGTTAATCATTATTTGACATACCTACCGTTTTAAGTTTTCTTTCATTGTGAAAATATGGCTAAGAATCTAAAAGTCTGTAGCAATCTTTTGGTGGTGTTTAATTTTCACAGATTGTTTTGTTTCTATCTCACCTGTTAACACTGATTTTTCTATTAGTAAACAATACATTTGCTTTGTTTCTTCCTCTGTTCTCTTATTTATATTGTTGTTTAACAATATTATTGCCATGAATACTATAATTTTAAATCCTCAAAACAAAGAAATGCTGCTTCCAAAACATTGATTTAATTTAGGGTGGAGTTGTGTAAATCTTGAACAGAAAGACTTAGCTCTCTCACTATAACTTTTACTTTGCAGTTATAGCACTGGAAGAGTTAATATATATTTTAAATTTGATGAAACAACAAATGTATTGCAAGTTATATATCAGATGTATAAAGAGCATTATTTTAGCCACGCAGAACAAAAGTCAGAATAATTAGCACAATGAAGACTGAGAGTACCTGTAGAAATAATTAAATGAGGCCAGAGAATAGCAAAATATTAGGCTATCTTTTCCAATCCTTGTTCAGTCAACTTGTCTTCTACATCATGTGTCTGAAATAAACTCAGTTGTTCACATTCAAGTGTTTTAGAGACAGACATGAAACTGACAGGCATATTTTATAAAAATAAAAACTTAGGAAAACCCTTTTTTTCCAGCTTCTCAACGTTATAAAAAGGCAGAGATAGACAGTTTAATTAACACTCTTTATAAGAGTTAAAAAATAAACCTCTACTTCCTCTAGTCTAGAACCACAGAAATCCCAAAGGTAAAAAAACTAGCAAGAACTGAAAAACCTTAAGTAAATGTGAGCAAAATGAAGAGAATAATAAATGCTTTTTAAAACAATAATGGTATTCTGGGGTGGGGGTGGGGCTAGAGTTCTATAAAATGGAAGGTCTTCTGATCCTGCAGAGCATATTAATGGATTGGGTTATGCAATGGTCAGACTGGGAATAGCTACTGGAAATTGTTTAGTTGCCGTGGAGAAGTGAGATAAATTTGATGCTCAGAGGGAAGCAGATGAGGAGGAGAGACGAGAGGGAGAGTGGAGACAGATCAACCAGCCATTTCTCATGAGTGCCAGTCAATGTGAACTATCACAGCATAAACTTCAGTCATGAAATAGCCTGAAGAACATAAAAGCCTAATGCAATTGGAATTTCTTTACTTTCTGTGATGCAAATTCTCATTCTCCCCATGACATTAGTAAAGTCTAATGTCACATAAATACCCTGTGGGTGTGACTTTATGAAAATAAAATAAAAGGTCTGGTTTAACAAAGTGAGGAACAACATTCTTGATGACAAGATGACCTATAGAGTGAAAGGGGTTTTTAGAAAGCCTTGGGTGCTTACCAGATGGGCCTCCTCACCAGTGCCTTGAGAAATTGTTGTTAGCCATGTAGATGAGTTAGGAAGCAGATGCCTCGCTGGTCCTGCGCTCAGACCACAGGCTCGGCTAACAGACTGTAGATTCATTAGAGAGCTTGAGCCAGAAGCACCCAGCTAAGCTCTGTCCTCGGACATGACAAAAAAAAATTTGTCATTTTAAGTTACTAAGTTTTAGAGTAATTTATTGCACCATGCACGTATCAACATGCTTATAAGTAACTTATACTCTGATAGTAAAAAAAAGAGATGACATATATATATATATATATATATATATATATACTCAAGGTGTTAAATCCTACATAAAAACATAAAACAATATATCTTATCACTGTTCTTAAACTTATCTCTTTCAGGTTTCCAGGGTGATGAGACGTGACCCATACAAATGATTAACTTCTTCAAAAACTTCAGAAGTTGCTCCCTTCTAAAATTATTTGGAGTAGTTAGAAGGGTGAGGCCCAGACAAAGTAGAAAGGGCAGAAGTAGTGAGCCAAATAGAGATCAGTATATACCAGACATTGTTCTTAGCGCTTTACCTATTGATACATTTAATCCCCCCGACAACCATAGAGTAGGTGCTATTATAATCTTCATTTAACAGATGAGAAAACTGAGGCACAAAAATATCAAGTAACTTGCCAAGATTATGCAGTTAGTTAACTGGTGGAGCTAAAACAGAGATCGGGCTGGTTAGCTTAACACACTTCATGATGGGGTGGCTGGTTGGCTCAGCGGGTTAAGCGTCTTGACTTGATTTTGGCTCAGGTCATGATCTCACAATTTGTGGGATCGAGCCCATTGGGCTCTGTGCTGAGAGCTCTGCGCTGAGTGTGGAGTCTGCTTGGAATTTTCTCTCTCCCTCTCCCTCTCCCTCTGCCCCTGCACCGCTGGTGCTGTCTCTCTCTCTCTTAAAAATAAACTTAAAAAAATGCTTTATTACCATATTATACAATTTTCTTTTTAGCAAGTATTTGCATCCCTTTCCAGAATGTAATGAAATGGGTAAGAGCTCCCTTCTCAGTGAAGTTCATACTTAGAAGGAGGAGGGGTGTGGTATCACCTTTGCTGCACTTTGCCTTTTCTGCTTTGATATCGTCTTAGAAAAGAAGCAAGGATACAGAAACCATATCATTCTCCCCAGTGACAGAGTGGTCACTCGTAGGGGTAGAAGTCCCACGGAGGCATCAGTGAGGGTTTCTTCATTCAATACCCACATGAGGAGTTATATTTTCCTCAGGGAGACAAAAGGAATGGGAGGCTCCTGTTTAATCTTTTTTTTCCATGATTATATTCAGGAATATTTTGCAGTTTGTGCTACTACTTACCTACTTACTAAAAATAGATCCTTAATTAAATTTTTTCGTGTGGGATGGCGGTGTCCTTGGTTTTGTGTAAGTGATCGCCTAGTCCATCCGTGTAGCATGTGTATGAACAGTTGTTTCCGCTACTATTAAAAAGAAGAATCATGCACATTAGAGATGGGAATAGTAGAGAGAGAGAGACTCATGATATTTTGCTAATTAGTACAGACAAGTATAGGGATTTAAAAAAAAAACAAACGGGAGTAACAGTATTTCTCACTCTATCCAAGGAGCACACTACTTCAAGGGCTCACAGTTAGTAAGAAACCTGACTTGTTGACAGCTGGAAATATCCGTGAATGTCATTCCTATATTCTTTTTACTGTTTAGATAGTGGGTTTTTTTTAACACTTAAATGTCAACAAGTTTGATTCAGTGTAAATAGGTTACCTCCGCATCAGTAAGTGACAGCAAAATCTCAAGACGTTAGAAGAAAGAGACACAAGTTGGAAAGTTTTTCATGTTATTTGTCAAAAGCTCATTTATTCATTGTCCGTTGCTAATAACTCATAAACAATGTCTCATAAAGGTTGGAAGGATTAGTAAGATGTCTCGTAATTACTTTTACTCTAGTGATGAATGATTTACTAAAATAAATAAATAAATAAATACATACCTCCCCTGTAACACAGCCCTTGGACTCCATGATGTGAGTTTATCTTATAAATGAGACCAGTATATAATGAAGTCCTTCTGTTTGTCAGTAATAAAATCTTATTGAAAAAAGCAAAGCCACGTACATATCTCAGGCTGAATTCTGACTTTGACCAAATCACACTGTAAGGACACGTCACCTCCTACAGCAGCAGCACCTGTACAATTATTAGCACTGTTACTAAAAACAGCAATAGCACTGTGATATTTGAGTTTACATGGAAGGGTGGTTGTGAAAACATTTTAACTCCATTGTGTTCTTAAGAGAAATCTGAAACATAATTGGAATAGTGTCTCCAGGATGAATAGAAGAGCTGGAAGCAGAATCGGGGTCTGCTGTGAACTACTGCAGTCTTTGGCCCTTGGAGAATATTCCTTTCCATGCCACAGCACTAGAAAATGTAAATAGAAGAGAAAGCATGGATTGTACAGAGATCTGAAAAGGGGATGAGAGGAAAGAAGAGCTAAAGCATTGCCATAGGTCAAGGCCATTAAGCTTTTACCGAAGTCTTAAAAGGAGAGCATGCTCACGCAACTCTCTACACCAAACCTTTCTCTCTTCGTTCATCATATTTACTTTTCTTCACCTGTCGACTGCACACGTGCTCCAGTGGCTTATCAGTGGATTCAGAGTAGTACGCTATTGTCTTAAAAGTTTACTAATGTTTTCCAACTTATTTCTATTTATCTTCCTGATGTGTCTAAAAGAAGTGTTTTAGATGATACAATTTTTCAACACAGAACATCTATTGATGCATAATTCTTTCTTTTATGACTGGCTGGAGGAGTGACTATCCACAAGCCAGAGCTCTATCAGTCAACTGGTACACCAAGGTAAACAGTTGACACAAATACAAAGAAACATTTCCATTATTTTATCAATCAGAAGAATAACTAGTTGGGTATCTACATTTTTTGACAGAGCTAGTCAAGAGAGATCAGTAGACACTCCAGGTTCGGTTTATTCTAGAGTATGCTTTTTTCAGCTTTATACTGAGGTAAAATTGACAAATAGAATTGTAATATATTTAAAGGGTACGTGGGGTGCCGGGGTGACTCGGGTGGTTGAGCATCTGACTCTTGATTTTGGCTGAGGTCACAATCTCACGGTTTGTGGGATCGAGCCCCACGTCAGTCTCTGCAGTGACAGCACTAAACCTGCTTGAGATTCTCTCTCTGCCCCTGCCCCCTACTCTCTCTCTCTCTCTCTCTCAAAATTAAATAAATAAACTTTAAGTGTACAATGTGAGGGTTTGATATACATGCACACGTGAAAGATTTCCATTATCAAATTAATTAACACATCTATCACCTCGCATATTTATCTGTTTTGTGTGAGAACATTGAAATTCATCTTTCATCAAATGTCAATTATACAAGACACTGTTATCAATGATAATCATCATGTGATACATTAGATCCCCAGACCTTGTTCATCTTATAACTAAAAGTTTGTACCCTTTTACCTGCTGTTTCCCATTTCCTCCACCCTACCAGCCCCCGGCAACCATCATTCTTTTTGTTGTAGTTGAGTTTGCCTTTCTCTTGCTTGGTTTCTTGCTTGCTTTTCAGATTCCTCATATAAATGATAGCATAAAATATTTGTCTTTCTCTTCCTGTCTTATTTAACTGTCCTCTAGCTTCATCCATGTTGTCACAAATGGCAAGGTTTCCTTTTTTTAAGGCTGGATAATATTCTATTGTATGTGTGAGTGCGTGCGTGTGTCTGTGTGTGTGTGTGTGTGTGTATGTGTGTGTGTGGTGTATCTCACATTTCCTTTACCCATCTATTTGTCAATGGGTACTTAGGTTGTTTCCATACCTTGGCTATTGAAAATAATGCTGCAATGAACATGGGAGTTCAGATGTCCCTTTAAGAGAGTGATTTCATTTCCTTTTGATATATACCCAGAAGTGAGATTGCTGGATCACATGGTAGTTCTGGTTTTAATTTCTTGAAGAGCCTTTCCATGCTGTTTTTTACAGTGGCTCTACCAATTTTCATTCCTATAACAGTGCGCAAGGGCACAAGGGCTCCCTTTTCTCCACATCCTTGTAGGAATTTGTTATCTCTTGGCTTTTTTATCGTGGACATCATAACAAATATGAGGTGGTATCTCCTTGTAGTTTTGCTTTGCATTTCCATGATGATTAGTTGAGAAACTTCTCATGTATCTTTTGGTCATTTGCGTGGTTGTTTGTTTGTTTGTTTGTTTGTTTGGATCAGACCATTTTACTGAAGGGTTTGGAGGAGGGGTAAAAGACCAGGAGGACAATGAGATCCTATGCCATCAGCCTTGGCCTGGCCAGCATCTCCCCAACTTCATAGTCACCAAAATCTCTGTTGGCCATTTGTATATTTTCCTTGGGAAAATTACTTTGCCCATTTTAAACTGAGTTATTTGTTTTTTTACTATTGAATTATATGTCTTTCTTGTATATTTTCAATATTAACCCTTCTCAGATATGAGGTTTGCAAATATTTTCTCCAATTCTGTAAGTTGCCTTTTCATTTTGTTGATGGTTGCCTTTGCTGAACAGAAGGTTTTAGTGTGATATAGTCCATCTTGTTTATTTTTTTTTTTTTCTGGTGCCTTTGCTTTTGGTGTCAGATCAAAATAATCATTGCCAAGACCAATGTCAAGGAAGTTTTTCTCAGGTTTTCTTCTAAGGGTTTTATGGGTTATGTCTTACATTCAAGTCTTTATTCCATTTAGATTTGATTTTTGTATATGTTGCAAGATGGGGTTCTAGTTTTATTCTTTTGCATGTGGATATCTAGTTTTCCCAGCACCATTTACTGAAGAGACAGTCCTTTTTCTACTATATATTCTTGATTCCCTTACTGAAAACTAATTGACCATGTAAGCATTGGCTTATTTCTGGGATCTTTATTCCATTGCATTTATCTATCTGCTTTTATGCCAATACCATACTGTTTTGATTATGATAGCTCTGTAATATAGTTTGAAATCAGGAAGTATGATGCCTCCAGCTTTCTTGTTTATTCTTAAGATTGCACTGGCTATTTGAAATTTTTTTGATGGCATAGGACTTTTATATTCTGTAGTATTTGATGATGCCTCATGATCCAGGAAAGTAGGTTTCTCATGTGAGGAATCCACATAAACTGTGTGATGTATTTAGTGCATTTTTCTAACCAAGACTGCCAAATACTTACACGTGCCTGAGCTTACTAAGAAACAAGAACCCCGTATCATAACCACATTCTCACTACGTCTTGGTTTTCCCTTTCTTGTTAGAGTTGACTGCAGAACTACCCTTTCAAAACACTCTTTACTAGACATAGTCGTAGGGAGAAATGTCAGAGTTCCTCCAATTTTGGGTGTTGCCTCCCACATCACAATTCCCCAACTCTGTCAGTACCTCTACCCTGTCTGAACACAGCAAGAATAGATAGAATAACTATTTAGCTTCACAGACTATGTGGCTGATTCAAATCTTCTGCCTTAGAATATTTCCAGACAGTGAGACACACTTAGACCAAAGAAAAGTGAGAAAGAACTACATCCTTTCACATTTGATTAATATATGGTTTCTTTTATCATATGATCGAGGAATTCCAGTGTTGGTTTTTTACCCCCCAAAATGAAAACATTGAATTGGAAAGATATGTGCACCCTATCTTTATTGAACCATTATTTGTAAGAGCCAAGATATGGAAGCAGCCCAAGTGTCTACTGATAGATGAATAGATAAAGAATATGTGGTAGACGCGCACACACACACACACACACACACACACACACACACTGTGGAGTATTACTTAGCCACAAAAAAGGACGAGATCTTGCAATTTATGATAATATGGATGGACCTAAAGGTGATTATGCTGAGTGCAATAAGTCAGACAGAGATAGACAAACACCATATGATTTCACTTATTTGTGGAATCTAAAAAGCAAAACAAAACAAACAAAAACAGACTCATAAATACAGAGAACAAACTGTGGTGGGTAGCAGGATGGGTGAAATAGGTGAAAGAGATTAAGAGGTAAAATCCTCCAGGTATAAAATAACTAAGTCATGGAGATGACAAGTACAGCACAGGGTCAGTTGTCAATAATTCTGTAATAACATTGTAGGCAGATGGTAATTCCACTTACATGGCAAGCACTGCGTAATGATAGAATTATCTAACACTCCATTGTACACCTGAAACGAATATAACATTGTATGTCAACAATAGTTCAATAATAAAAACTAAAAACAAATTGAAAAAGAAACTTGCATTCCTGAAATGAATACCATTTAGTCACGAAAAAAAAATATTAGTTCTTAATTGTAGAGCCAGATAAAAACTATGTAGAAATAAATATACTTTCGAATTTGCCTTCACCGTTAAAATTGTTTTGGTGAACAGCACAAGACAGACAGATCAGAGGTTCCTGGTGTTCTGATGACCAATGAATTTTGGAGCTGACCTATCTGTGGACGTTCTGTTATGTGAAACGTCTTTCTTCATTGGGCCACTTTCAGTTTTATTTTCTGTTACTTTACGCTGGAAACATCTTAGAAAATGCAGAGATATTATCTCATTCATGCCTTTATTAGCGTGCTCGAGTAAACCGAATAAATGCGGGTGACACAGGTGGGGAGCTAGGGAAGATATCAGGAATCTTTGTGAAAGAACAACTTTGGGGAATTCGGAGGGCTGCTGATTGTGGCGGCCGAGCTTCACAATTTGGCTGAGGATTAGTCTTATTATACATTTCTGATTCTGCAGTGAATAAATGGATGTTAATGGATTGCAAACATCTGTTCCTCCAACAAGGTGATATTTTACCCGCCCCCTTTTTTTTCACTGCTAAAAGATAGGATCACTGCCCCTGTCACTGTCCTCAAAGTCATATCACAGAGAATGATAAATAGTTAACATTTTGTTACTGTCAAAAAGCTGGAAATTTAAGGCATTAATTTAATTTATTTTCTTCAAGATGTTCCATATTATAGGTAAATCTAGAACTAAAATACAACATAAAATTTTAATATGTATACATGTATCTGGATATTTGTGTACATGCATGCTTATGTCTGTGTGTGTGTGTGTGTGTGTGTGTATATACATATATATGAAAATATATAAATAGATCTAAAAAAAAAATACAAATACATCTTAAATTACACTTACTTGAAAATCAACCCTAGGGGCGCCTGGGTGGCTCAGTCGATTAAGCGCCTGACTCTTGATTTTGGCTCAAGTCATGATCTCATAGTTCATGAGTTCGAGTCCCACGTTGGGCTCTATACTGACAGTACAGAGCCTGCTTGGGATTCTCTCTCTCTCTCTCTCTCTCTCTCTCTGTTCCTCTCCCATTTGCCCTGTCTCTCTCTTTTTCTCTCTCTCTCTCTCTCAAAATAAATAAATAAACTTAAAAAAAAGAAAAACCCTAGTACAAATTTTCCACATGTGTATCTGAAATAACATTCCTTTAAAAATGAATACATACTTAGCACTGATCTTCTCCCAGGTTAATACAAATAATCAAGTTAACATAACATGACTGGCAAACGAAATGATTTTAGGTTATAAGTAATCTGTTCGAAGATAGGGAGGATCTATCTGGGGATTCAGTGATCTGACCTGACCATCCACAAAGTTAACTTTTCCTTTCATTAGACTGAGTTTCCCTTTGTTTATCATGGCAGTCACAGTACTTTTTTTTTCTTGTTATAGTGATTTCTTGGACCATTGTCCTGTCTCCTCTTTTCATAGAATTGTGCTACAATCTACTTTAGATCTTACAACAACAACAACAACAAAACTGAAGCTAAAGTGTTCTCTAGGCGAATGAAGCTCCTCAAGAGAGAGTCAATAATATGAAAGGCATGTCCATCCCTCTATAACTTGTTAATATGCATTGCACTCAAATGTTCAAATTTGCCAGGTTGGTGCTCCAAATGCCGACTAGAAATCTCATCTAATGTGCATTGTATGCAGTAAAGTCACACCTCAATTTCAGCACAGGTTTTACATTTTAGTTCCTACTCATGATCTAAATAAACATAGTGCTTCTCAGCTTAAATTTATGTCAGGCGTGCTCTCTCCAAAGAATTTAAAAATTAAAATGCCTCCATGGCAGAATGGGAATGTTTATCCATTTAAGATGCTTAGAAGTATAAGGAGTAATCATCTTTCTTTTCTGTGCAATCCAGTTTTTGAATAACAGTTTTTGAGAAGATCATTTTGAACTATATTTAACAAGTAGCTTGTTTCAGCTTCGATATTAGCTTGATTTACCATCTGCAGAATTACCAATAACACGATGCATTTATTACCCGTAAAAGCTATTAGCAGGTCATTTTGTTCAGTTCATCATATGTGTCTTGAGACACAATCTGGCGTCTAACAGATTTTCATACATTGATGTCGCAGAGAATCAGACTGTTCTTTAATTGATTGTTTCTTGCTAGACTCCTTTTGATTAAAACAGGTTATGCTATTTGCTTTTAGCCCTACATTTCTCCACTTCAAAGTCTGGCCACAGAAAGCAGAAATTATTCTCATTTCTCTGGATCCTTTTAATTCAAAGTGAATGTATATATTTAAAAGTCGGCCATAATCAAGGGCTTTCAAAATGGCTTCAGTTTTCCCAATCTATGACTCCCTCAACAAGAATACAATCCTCACCAGGCCTTTAAAAAATGAATTTATCTTTTCCTGCCAAGTCATCGAATTTTGAACCTCAGAACCTCAAGTGAGTACAGATCACAGGGACCAAAGGGAACAGGAAGGGCTCCCTCAAAGCTCTCTTTCCCTCACAATTTGCACAGACCCAGACAAGCAAAGCTGAATCGTGGTGATAGTGTTATATCCTTCTCCAGAGGGAAAAGAAAAAAGGGTCTTTTGCTAAACTGGTTTCAGAAGGCCTAAGTCATATTGTTCATTTAAGCAAAGAGATTGGTACGCTCCTGAGACACCCCGTTTCCTCCCCCTCCCCCCACCCCAAAAAAGAAAACTCCAAAAGCTGTGTGAACTCTGTGGGGATGAGGTCGGTGGGCCTGTCTCGGACCTTCTACCCACATTCCCCACACAGTTAATACCGTAAAAATGAAAGGGCTGCCATCAGATCAGTACTCATCAATAGGAATGAGTAGCAGCTCGCAGGCTCAAAACAAGAGCCAGCCTCAGCATTCAAAAGGTTTTTGTTTGCCTAATGTCAGAAACAAACATAAAACTTTCTATCATGTGACATCCGTGACACTAGGAGCGAGCAGTCACCCTTCCCTTAGGCTTCTGTCTGCCACAGACAAAAGCCATCAATAGATTCTTTGTATTCTACCTCAGCTTTCCGTCTTCACTGATGAGCCAGCCAGTCATTCCCAACTGTCATCTGCTCTTTCCAGGTGAAACTCCCAAGTTCCCGGTCAGACGCCCAGGTCCCAGGATGCCCTAGGCCACCTACTACTCTCCTGGCCAATGGTATTCTTAGCAGATCAAAAACGGTATCAGGAAACAGAAATATTTTTGAGACTCATTTGAAAATTTCCTAGTGCTTTACATGTTTACATAACACTTTGTGAAATACTTGCTATTTTCAATCATTTTGGGCAACCAGAAATATGTAAGTATACGAAACTTATTTTGTCATTTTAGCACACATTAAGTCCCTAAAATTTACGTTAGATTTATACAAAGTGTAGCTGCCTGGGGATTCTAAGGGATTTTTAATGATTTAAAGTTGAAAGCCACTATTTAGAACCAGTGGTGCATTCGGAAAATTATGTAAGTTATGTCTTTAGAAATTACTTTTACTCTAGAATTTATTTAAAATTGAGTTTTGCCGATCATTTAAAATATTGCACTAAATTTAATAGAAAAATCTCTTGGTGGATGTTTAGTGTAAATTGAAAAGCTTAAATGGCTTAAAAAAAGCTTGGAAACATCATGTAGACACATGAGGCGGTTATCGTGTTTGAATGATGGGAGTTTAATGGTCTTCTCCTACATTAACCCTACACTCTGACGGTGAGGAATGCTTCCTCTTAACTCTAGAAAGGGATAAAAATAAACATTTAGATTTAGTAAATCTGATGATTTATCTAGCATCTCCTTACCTATTTGTAATATTTTTGAAATTCGAAGAGGTGAATTTTTATGGCCCAGAGTTCATTAGCTACAATGGAACCTTCAAATATATAATAAATAGTGTGCACTTGGGGCGATTTATTGAAGTATAGTCCTGCCTCCTTTCATGAAAGGCCCCATTCTGTATGACTATGAAATTAACAAACAAAAACAAAACAGCAACAAGAACAACAACGCTATTTTATCTGGCGGAATACTTTTAAAAATTAACACTGACAAATACTATTTGTTAGTCAACTTCTGAAGGAATAAGTATGTTCCATTCGTGATAATATACTGATGTCAAAAGCAATAAAAATGGCTAAAACGTACCATTATTTGATTTATAATGTGAAATAAGTCACATTTTTTCAATGAATCTTTAAGGAGAGTTATAGGCACGTTTGCTTCTAGCAAGAGTTGTGTGAAACAGTTTATATTTAATACCAATGTGGGCAGCTAACTGAATGGGTTTAAAGAGAATTTTTTTAAATGGTAAGTTTCTCTAGATGAAAATATGAACTTTTGCCAGAATTCCTTTGAGAGAGAGAGAGGGGAAAAAAATGAAAGCAACATTCTTTGAAGTACTCTTCAATGTTATCTGGTCTAATCCGCGCTGCAAAGTTATAAAAATCTGTAGATTTCTTTCACCAGCTCCATACCAGTCACTCATGTTGATAAAAAGGATTGAATAAATATATTAAAATAGCAGTTGTATCCTGAATTGTTCCCTCTGACATATGAAGTAATAGATTCTTCTATTATTATTAATAACATCTCAAACAGAATTTCTATGCAGCAATGCATAGGTATGATATAAAAGGTAACACACTGTAATTTTGTTGTATTCTATGGCTCCCGTAGTATTGAAAAATAAGATCAAATAAGTTGTCTAAATCCTAACTTACTTTACGTTGGATAGGCTTCTATCTCCAGCCTTGGTGGGATATTCTGTCATAAATAGTTTCTAGGAATGTTAACATTATTTGATAAAGCAAACATTATTATTCCCTTTTCTATATGAAGAAGCCGAGGATTTAGGATACAGTTATTTCTTTCTCTTCTTTTATTAAAACAAACAAACAAACAAATAAACAAACTTCTACCTTCTTACGCTAGTTTGCTTTATTCTCACAGGGGGAATCAAAGTTGATATCATTTTATGAATACCTAGGATTGAGTAATGGCTGCATAAGACCTAGCATGATTTATTCTGTTCTTTGGAAATGATGTTCTTTTGCAGGAAAACCAACACTACTCTTTCTCTTAACTCCCTGCTCACATTTCTTTTCCTTCGACTCTATATTCTACACTATGAAAGCATATTTTGGGAATACAAACCTCTCCATGCCAACCATTTTTATAGCATCTAGAAGCAAGTCAGTCCAATGGGTGCCTCAATGACCCTAGAATGGTACAATGGAAAAACACTAAGCAGGAGATAAGAGGATATGGAGACTGGTTTCTCCCAGTGAGGTCCACTTACTCCTAATCACATTATTAATTGAATGCCTGAATATATGCCATACACTGTTCTACAGTTTTTGAGTTCTTATCTTATTTAATTCTTACTACAAGCCTATGATACATATTATCCTCCCCATCTCACAGGTGATAAAATGAGATCCATAGAAATTAAGAGGGTGAAAACTGAGATTTGAATTAGGCTCCGGAGACTTACCTTTGACCATTATGCCCATTCCCATGTCCCCCATCTGCATAATGAAGAAGTTAGATAGGTATACTCAAAACTCCCTCTTTTTCTTCCTTCCTTCCTTCCTTCCTTCCTTCCTTCCTTCCTTCCTTCCTTCCTTCCTTCCTTCCTTTCTTTCTTTCTTTCTTTCTTTCTTTCTTTCTTTCTTTCTTTCCTTCTTTCCATTATGTGATTACTTCAGAATATTTTTTCACTCTGAATTAAACTTTCACATGTTCATCTGATCATAATTTTATTTATTCACTTTAGTCATCCTCCAGATAAACAATACACCCTTGATCAAGACATAAGATAGTGTTCTTATTCTATATCTTTTCCCCTCTCTCTGCCTCTGTCTCCATATATACATATATAAGTACTGCAAATAATAAAAATAAGCAACTGTGTGCATACACACATATACATGTGTGCACCCACACACTCTCAGTTGATTCTTATTATTCACAGTAGTTATGTTTATAAAGCCACTACAAAATTGAATTAGCAAATACTGAATCATTGCTCCTAAAGGAAATGTGGGGCTAGGTTCCTGTGAGCCTCTGGTTACATTTTTGTCAAGAGATGAATTCATAACCCTGTTCTATTGATTTTACCTATTAAAGACACCTTATTTAATGTAAATTGTTGATTTATTAACATTGAACTTACAGCCAGCAGTATAAATAACTCATGCCTGGACAAAGCTTATCTAATACACATATTTTCCATGTAAAGCATATCACAGCCTTTTTGCTCTTAGGAATGCTAGACAGCTCTTCAGTACCATGCTCTGGGACCATAATAAATGGGACCACTAACAAAAAGCACAAAAATTCAAAAACACACCACTAATTATACCACAAGCGGGACACTTGTTTACAGAATGAGAGCTGAAACAAGAAGGCAGAGAATCGCCTTGTCGAGCTTCATCTAGCAACTTACCGAGTCTCTAGCAACTCAAATTTTTCACTGCTCCACACATGTGCATGTCCAGTAGCTGTCATGAAAGTGCCTAAAGTATAAATGAATGTCACTGGGTATGCAAATTCGCAACTACAGGATCCGTAAATAATGAGGGTGTGCCTGTGTGTGTATCCTCATCTCTGATCCTGTTTTCCTGCCTCTCTCCTTTCACACTTTCTCATTATCCTCTCTTTTATCTTCTCTAGATAAAAATAAATTAGCAAAAAATAAATAAAAAAGTATTTTCCTCCTTGTTTCTCCAATCCTTATTTTCTTTGGCTTTTCAGAAACTTCAGGGCTGTTCTACACACACACACACACACACACACACACACACAATCTTTGATTCCAAATCAATTCAGCACATATCTATGTTAACAATGTTGCGGCTGATTATCAAGTATAATTATTTTATATAACACAACGTTTGCTTGACAAATAGCCTTTAAGATACACTTAATATCGCAACAGAGAGTCAAATTTAGGTCTAGGAATTCTTACTTTTCTTTTCTTGTCCCTGACCTTTACATCACCTCATGCTATACAAGGGCAAGAATGTCTCTATTCCTGATTTTTTTAAGCTTCAAATTACTTGCATTTAATTTAGCAATCTGTTCTTCATTGGAGAGTAGTTGAATTTACAAAAGCAATTACACCAGTTTCCTGTGACTTTGAAGGATATATATAGTTGTGTTAATTAAGTAGAAGAAGAGAATGTGGATTGCTGGTGATTTTCCAGTGGAAAAAAACAATTGTCATCATCTGTGTAGCATTAATTGCTACATAGGGTAGGAGATTAATATTTTTTAACATTTTAAGTGGTTTTGCATAAATGTTAGCAATAAGCAAGCCATTTCATGTCTTATTGGTTTGCATTTTTAATAATATTGGAATGTTAGCCTTCCCATAAAGGGAACATTGCAACAAAACTAAAATAGTGTTTCAACCTTGCTAGTTATGTGCAAACTGACCCCGTGTACCCCCTTTGGGGAACACTCAAAGACAATGGTACTGTTGAAAACATAAAAAGAGGAGGAGGTAATTTATTTTTAATTTTTCTTACATTTGTGAATTTACTGTCATGAGAGGCTAACAGCACTGGCCAAGGACTCTGAGGAATAGATGTCACAAACACTTTCTATATCTTTTCTTTATTATGTTAAATTTGGTTTTCTTTTAAAAATGGATCATTAATTCGGTAAAACTGTGCCAAAATATAAATCGGGATAGTCACTTGTACAAAGAGAAAACTCTACTAGATTCTTCACTACTATTTAAAATGGAGAGAGAATCTGAAAATGTAGTGATTGCAATTCACTGGTTCCACAATGATTATTGAGCTCCTGGGGTATACGAGGCCCTGTCCTAGAAACGGGAATGCATAGCACATGTGACAAATAGGGCTCCTTCTCTGCTGAAGGTTACATTCCATGGGCATGGGAGTAGTTGTGGTAGGATCAACCATAAAGCCAATAATACCATATTTTCAGATAAAGCTAGAAAAAGAAGAAAACAGGGTGGTACTTTAGAGAGTATTTAAACAGTGAGGACCTGGAGGGCCTCTGAGAAGGCAGCATTTATGCTGCATTTACGAATGAGAAGAAATCACCTATTAAAAGATATGGGTGAAGGGTTTCCTGCTGTGGGTTTGGGTTTCAAGTGTGAAGAGCAGAAAGTCTAGCCTGGTTGGAGCAGAGCATGGAGCGAGGTGAGATTGGCCACAGCCAGATTATGGAGGGACGTGTTGCCCATGGAGAAGACACCGGACCTTATTCTAAGTGCAATGGGAAAGCCATTAGCCAGCGGGAGGGTGAAAGGAGGGGAAGTGCATAATCTGAAACGTATTCATAAAATGCAACCCGACAGGGAAGAGAATGGACAGGAGGAAGGCTGGTGGGAAAAGAGTGTGCAAAGGAGTTGGTGACTCTAACTCATTATTTTAAACCCAGGTCAGACAGAAGCAGAGACATTCATTCCCTCTCTTTTCCCAGAGTATTTTTTTTTTAATTGCACATTCATGATGGCTGAACACAGGTTTGTCTCTCTTGCGCTGAGCTGAGGAAAGCCTGGATGATGGCTCGATGCCTCTGCTCCTAGCACAGATCCTACAACATAGTTGATGCTCAATCAAGACTTGTTAAGCCAAAGTGAACCAAACGAAGACAACGATCCACTTCAGTCTGAATTTATTGAACGCAGTATCTCTCCCCTATCTGTGGTCTAACTTTCCATGTTTGGGTTACATGTAGTCTACTGTGGGGGCAAGTGATCTTCCTTCTAATGTACCATCAGAAAGTCAATAGTAGCCTAAAGTTAGGCCACAATGCCTACATCATTCACTTCACTTCATCTCATCACCTATTTTACCATCTCATGTCATCACAAGAAGAAGGTGGAGTACAGCACAACAGATATTTCAAGAGAGGGCGCACATTCACATGATTAGAGTATATTCAATATTAGAGTATATTGTTACAATTGTACTATTTTATTATGTTATTGTTGTTAATATCTTACTGTGCTTAATTTATAAAATAATCTTTATAATGGGTAGGTATGTATAGAAAAACATCATATATAGAGGGTTTGGTACTGAGGTTTCAGGCATCCACTGGGGATCTCGGAACGCAACTCCCACGGAAAAGGGGGAACTACTATACAACAGGTTCTTAATACTAAAATAATAGGTAACTAACTGATGGTTGAAAATAAAGAGAAATCTCTCCAGATGGAGATGAAGTTTCCTAAGAGTACTGAAAGCCATCTAATTGCTGCACTAAATGCCAAATGAAATCTTGGACGTTTTGCAGACAAATCTCAGATTCTCTAATTTGTATTCCTTTTAAGTATTAGTTTAAAATAAATGATTTCTTGATTTATATTTAGATAGTATGAGCACCTGCTTCTTGAACCACGTATCAATAGATGTTAAGGCTCACTGATCATTGTCTTTCATTCTTTTTTTTATTATTTTTCCATCACAAGAGAAAATTGTATTAATGAAATCTAAAGAAGTCACTGTGCAAAGCTTGGTTTGATCATCATGGTATTTCAGGTACCTTTATCAACAAACAGACACTACATTTCACTCTCCGTACCTAAATTTATGAATTCCCATTATAAGTTATGAAATGAAAAATTCAGTAGTCCAAGTGTTAGAAATCATTCAGGTGGTTTTTAAACAGACCTTTTTATTTTTATCTTTTCTGAAAATAATTTTAAATAAAAAATTTTAAATAAAAAAAATTTTTAAATAAAAAAATGGCTCTTCTGATTTCTCTTTGATGGAGTTTCTTTTGTTTCTAAAGACTAGACAGCTGAAATCTCCCTTCTTGGTAGGAGCACTCACAATCAAAGTTCCGGGCATGGCCAAGTTTCATGGCATGACCTGATGTCTGCTTCCAAGAGGAGAGGTGGACTGACCCCCTCTTTGAAAACCTAATTAAATTGATAGTGATGACATCTAATTATAACTTTTCCCCTTATTTAGAGCACTAAGAAGCATGCTTCATTCATTCTTTAATAGAATTACTACTAAATATTTTGCATGTGCAATTTCTCCTGACTGAAATTTAAAATATATGCATTTTGTAAAACATTTCTTGTATGTCTACCTTCCTTTGGTGCATTTGTAATGAATCCTCAGGTTAGCTTCTCAAAGAACTATACTGTAGAAACTCCACAGTCAGTTTATCTATCTCATCACTTCATGTTGAAGGAAAAATTATCATATGATAAATGGCCAAGAGCCGACCACCCCCCCCCCAAATTGGTTTTCTATTTAGGGTATCTCCAACCAAGGTCTTTTGGCACACGGAGGGACATATAATATATAAGACGTGACTGCGTGATCTCATGAAGGGCAATTTGGTTTGTGAATATCTCCTTAATGTGCTTATTTATAAGCTACCTTTTAAAAACTCAACAATATACTGTTAACTTCAAATGATGGATGGTTTACAGAAACTTTAGCATATCTTCCCTGTTAACATATCTTGAGCATTGACGGCATAATTTCTGTCCTGAAGCTGAGCCTGGCTATGTTAATTTAATACCCAGTTTGTATCAAGGTTATAAGGAGGGAGGTGGAGCTTTTTTAATGTTAATTAGTGCTACATGTATGAAAATGAACAATAGACTTAGCAAATAGGTCACATTTTTCTGCCTCTGAGTAAAGATGAACTGATACAGAGTTTCTGGGGAATTCTAATGCTGATGTTGTGAAGTTTCCTTATTTGTCAGTGCAAAATCTAAAAGGAATCAAACAGAGAAACTTTCCCATTTTTCATTTAGGGAATACACAGCACTAGAAGCAGAATCAGATTAAGTAGGATATTTAAAGAATAATTAATTCTGTATTTAAGGAATATAAAGTATTCTCAAGTTCATGATACTGTTATACGCTAATTAACACAATTCTTGTGACCAGTGACAACTGCAGAATTTTTGTGCAGAAGGGCTTTTGAAGCTGCATTTAAATAGCAAGCAATGTGCCTTTTAGTAGGCTAATTTAGAGTTGGCTGGTAAGTGGAGGTGGGGGGTATATTAATCAGGGTTCTCTAGAGAAACAGATTCAATATATATCTATATGCATGTGCATGTGTGTGTGCATGCGTGTGTGTGTGTGCGTGTGTGGAGAGAAAGATTTATTATAAAGAACTGGCTTACATGATTGCAGAAGCTGAGAAGTCCCAAGAGCTACAGGCTGGAGACTGAGGAAAACTAAAGGTATAGTTTGAGTCCAGGTCAAAAGGCCTGAGAAACAGGAGAGTAATGGTGTAAGTTTCAGTCTGAGTCTGAGTCTGAGCCCAAAGGCAGGAGACCAATGTCCCAACTTGAAGACACTCAGGCAGGGAGTGAATTTGCCCTTCTGCAGCCATTTTGTTCAATGCAGGCCTTCAGTGGATTGGGTGAGGCCTACCCACCTTGGGGAGGACAATCTGCTTTACTTAGGCTACCAATTAAAATGTTAACCACAGCCAGAAACACCCTCACAGATGCACCCAGAGTATTTCATCAAACATCTGGGCACCCTATGGCCCAGTTGAGCTGACACTTCAAATTTATCATGAAAGTAGAATCTCATGAAAATAATGCCCCCTTGGTGTTCTCATGACTGTGATAAGTGAAAGCATCTAATCTCGGAAACCAAAGTCCTCCCATCTGTAAAATGGGGATAATACAGCAAACCCTGTCATAATTCTGTAAGTGGGATCCAAAAAACTCAGTCATGTAAACTTCAGGCTTATATTATTACAAAGTTTATAAAGTGCTGAGACACAGCAGCTAACTGACTGGGATTTCCTGGGTCTGAGAAGCAACTGCCAATAATATTATATAAAAGTTTGTGGTATCATGGAATCTTACTATAAAACTCCTTGTTTCACACAGTTGTCTGGAAGACTGGGTGACACAATAAATGTAAAGCACTTAACAGAATAGCCTGGCACAGATCAAACTTATGAACACCAATTATAATTTTTCCTCCTTTATTTCCTTCCCTTTCCCTCCTCCTCCTCCTCCTCTGATTCTTATTCTTCTACAACATCGACAAACATCTAATACTCTTGAACATTCAGTCATGTGCTAACCAGACCAAGGTGAGTTTGCTCCTCAGTGAGTCACAGAGAGAGACTACAACAGGTGAGTTGCCAGACGAAGGAAACTCTACTTGCAGCAAATAAGTAGATCACAAGGAATAACGTCCAAAGCTGTAACATTCTGAGCAAGGTGGATGGGTTCCTTTTATTGAGGGTTGGATGAATAATTAGAGAGGAGAGCCTAGTCATCATTCGGGGAGGTGGGCATACAGTGGTGCATGCACTTTACATACATGCAAACATGTCTATACATACGTTGCATATTATGTAAATGAAGCTTGTGCTCCTCCTGGGGCAGAGATTTATTGTTATAATGACATAAAGGTAACTGTCAGTTACTCCATAGGTCACTCCATGGTGCATCTGCACAGGCTTGAGTCAGTTAAGTTTGAACTTGTCTGGGTGGGGTGGTCTGGGCCTCCAGAGTTTTTTGTTCCAAGCAGCCACTATTGCTTGAGGAGTAGAGTTTCCATCACAGAATATTATGCCCTTCACATCTTTTGCCTGAGTTAAGAGATAAGCTGGAAGGAAGAGCTAAAGGAAAAACATGAGACAAAGGTTGGTGGCTAAAGGCAGGTGAGCAGAAAAGGTCAGGTGTTGGAGCCTAGTTAGTGACCATTAGAAACATCTTATCACTTAGCTTTCCATAACACCACATTCTGATCAATGTTCTTTTATAGGCCTGACATTTCCTTCTCTGTCTCTTTAGAGGAATTCTCTCCTTGACACTGTCCTTCGGTTGATGATATTCCTGAGGATCCCACTCTTGGTCCACAGATAATCCTACACTGTCCCTCTAGGTAAGCTCTCAAAGCCTATGGTTTCAAGTACAAGTAATGTGTTGCAATTCCTGGCCAGTGTTCCCAGCAAGACCGATTCTTTCAGCCTATCTAAAAGTGAACTAAAAGCTATTGTAAATTCAAACTTTAATTCTTTTATATACCTCTGTTTCCTCTTTGTCAATTACCTGCCAAGTCTTATTTATTCTATTTCGATCTGTACCTTTCTCCCTACCATCGCATTAGCTGCCCAAATTCAAGCCCTTATCTTCTCTTTACGGGGCATCACAGCGACCCAGCTAACTGGAAAACCTAAACATGGCACTCTTCGGCTTGACATATGTCAGGGACAGCATCAAAGTTTTTCACCTGACCTGTAGGTTTCCCCTTTAATGTGGCTTCGGCCCACCTCTCTAGCCTCTGTTTTAAGCACTCCATGAGGCATTTCATGATTCATCAGCTTTTAATTTCTTACCTTTATTATTCACCAAATATTGGCTCCTCTTGTTCCCTCTTCCAAAAGGTTCCCTTTTCTAACTTGACTAACTCCTATAGAACCTTAGGATAGCTAAGAAGTCATCCTTCAGAAAGATTTTTCTGATACCCCTAGGTTGGTGAAGATGTTCTTTGTGCTAATAAACACTCAGTTGCTATTGAATCTGGTTCCCCCACTGTCTTTTTTTTTTATTTATTTTGAGAGGGGGGGGGAGAGAGAACGTGGGGAGGGGCACAGAGAGAGAGAGAGAGAGAGAGAGAGAATCCCAAGCAGGCTCCAATCTGTCAGTGCAGAGCCTGATGTGGAGCTCGATCCCATGAATCATGAGATCATGACCTGAGTCGAAATCAAGAGTCAGACACTCAACTGACTGAGCCACCCAGGTGCCCTAGTTCTCCTACCATCTTAACCAGCTCAGGCTGCTGTAACAACATACCATAAACTCAGTTGCTATCAATGAAAAATTTATTTCTCCCAGTTCTGGAAGCTGGCAAGTCTAAGATCAAAGTTCAGGCTAATTTGGTGTCTGGTGAGAGCCCTTCTTCCTACTTGTAGCTTGTCAACTTTTTATTGTATCCTCACATGGAAGAGAACAGAGAGCCAGAGCAAGCTCTCATGTCTCTTCTTATGCAAGCACAAATCCCATGCATGGTGGCTCCAATCTCATGATCTATTTACTGCCATAGACCCTACATCCTAAAGGACTACATTGTGGGTTAGGATTTCAACATATAAACTTGGGGTAGGGAAGACACAAACATTCAATGCATAATACCCACTAAACTAGAAGCAACTTGACTGGGGGGAAGAACTCATTCTTATTCATAGTGTATTGCACAAGTGCGTGGTGCCATACATGATGTGTATGTGATGCTCAATAAATGTTTTTGGTGGTATTAATGAAATTAATGCAAAATGAATCCTAAAGTGCCTAGTAGTCCCCTTGATCTGTAAAGCATAACTAGATTAGGGAAAAGATTGTTAAAGCTTCCAGAAGTTGATCTGTTAAATTGTTCATTCATATTCTCAGAAACTTAAAAGACAGATTAGCAAAACATAATAATAATAATAATAATAATAATAATAATAATAATAATGTATGCTTAATAAATACATGTTTATGCAAAGAAATAAATTATATACTGACAATGATATCCAAACAATGTCCCAGAGTTACTATGAGATTGATATTTTGTTCATGCCCCCAAATTAAGAAATTAATTTCTCCTTAATCTCCTAAAGACACCTCTAAAAATTCAGTGCATCACTCAGACTTAAAGCTTAAAGGCTTTATAAATGTAGGGCTCAATTCATTTGATTCAGTTCAATCCGTTTCAAGAAATGTTTATGAAATGTCTGTTTTGTGCAAGAGCTGAGTTAGATCTTTTTATGGACATCATGATAATTAAAATATAGACTCTTCCCTTGAGGGGTATATTTTACAGTAGGGATGTTTAGACAAGTGCACACACATCTGTTGTATACAGTACACAAATAACATGTCATAGAGAATCAGAGGAAGCAGACCAAATTAGTAAGATTAGGAGGGCCTTTAAAAGGAGGAGCTAAGGTAAATTCCTAAGAGCAACATGCACCAGAGAAGATTCAGTTTATTATTTTGATTTTTATTTGGGGTTATTAAATATGGAACCCATAGATAAAATAAGTCTTATTTTTGTGTAGTGATAACAGACCCAGATTTTAGCCCTATTTTTACACTTGATACATTGTGTAATTTGAGAAGGTAACTGTTTCTAGTTTCAATTACCTAATTTTTAAAGTGATGAAAATATTATCTGCTTTATAGTGTCATCCTGATGACTCCAAATGAATGTACTAATGTACTTAGTTCTCTAGGGGCATGAGGATTGGATGATAGGTGTTTTAGTGACTGGATGAACTATACCTCATATCACTTATTAATAGATTGGCTTCACTCTAAAAATATGTCTCTAGTAGTTTACCACATATGGGCTTATTTTGTTCTACATTTTAATTGTCATTTGGATTGGAGACAGAGATTTTGGTTAGGAAATGTGTAGACAACAAAGGCGATTGATTACAAGCAAATTGATACCAAAAATTTGGAATCGGAAAGGATCTTTTATATCATTTGTTCAGCATCCTTATTTTAGAGCTAAGAAAACTGAGTTTGTTAACAAACAAGGGGGGGGGGTGGTGTTCATTTCATTTACCACAAATTTAATTAAGCCAACAACAAACCTTTAAAGTGAATTTTTTTTTATTAATTTTTTTTTAACGTTTATTTATTTTTGGGACAGAGAGAGACAGAGCATGAACGGGGGAGGGGCAGAGAGAGAGGGAGACACAGAATCGGAAACAGGCTCCAGGCTCTGAGCCATCAGCCCAGAGCCTGACGCGGGGCTCGAACTCACGGACCACGAGATCGTGACCTGGCTGAAGTCGGACGCTTAACCGACTGCGCCACCCAGGTGCCCCTAAAGTGAATTTAAAGATATATTTTGTATTTATTATAAGATGTAATTATCTCTATTCATTGATAGCTACACTATTATAGGAGAACTGGGTACCACATTTTCAGAAGGAACTGACAAGCTCAACACACCCAGCAGAGACTGTCATGATGGAAAAGGGTCTGGAAAATGATCACTGACCCTGTTGAAGAAACTGAAGTTTAGTGTGAAGAAAACAAATTCAGGGAAATATAATGCCTATCCTCATATATTTTAGTGACGAGTATATGGCAAATCTTCCACATTGCTTCAGAAGAAAGTTCCCGGACCTACGAGAAGACATTAAAAAAGGGATGTTTTTAGTTTGAGATAAGGATAAATCTTCTAAACATTAAAGAAGTTCAAAATATCTGTCTTGTGAAATCATTGAACCAGATTGTCTACTAAAATACCTTTCAATCTCTTAACAGCTAAAGTTTCTCTGAATTTTCAAAACTGATAAGTGTGGCGTCAATTATTTCCAATGCAAAGAATTTAGTTTATTTATTGTTCTTTGCTCTTACATCTCCAATTGATTTGACCAACATAAATACCACTTACAAATTATCTTTAAAGAATTTGCTATCTCACAAATTATGTCTCACAATCATATTTGAATTAGATTGATTTTTCAATGACTGGCTTGTAGCTCTCTGTTTACTCTTTTTACCTCCGAAGTAGAGGTATTCTTTTATTTTATTTATGGGCTGTAATGTCATACAGCGGAAGGGGGGAACATAAATATCAATAATCCACTTTCCCAAATGAATATAATGAGAATTTTAGAAACTGTATGCCATTTGTATTTTGAGTGGAGAAGTTACTCTATTTCGGTTACCAGTAAGATTAAATGGACAGGAAGTGTCAGAAAACAGATTAGATGGGAATTATCTTAGGTTCAAAACAGAGTATTAGAAATGAAATTAAGTAAAGAAGACCAAAGATGAAGAATGTAGAAATAAAAATTGTAGATAAAAATGGATGCATACTGATGTTATTCATAGAAGAAAACTGAAAAGTATTGACATTATTTTCCAATATCTGACCATCTTAGAGAGTCAGAATTTTGAAGGTTTGACATTAGTACTATAAATTATAGGATGACCATGAATAAGTGAATAAGTATCTCTGAACATTCTCTTTATGTAAGGTGATGGAAAGGAAGTAACCCAGGGCGCTCTGGTGGCTCACAAATAATTATTGCAAATTATTTTATCAAGAAAATGTATATGTCCTACCTTCTAATAATAATTTTGTGCAGAGAGTCACTTTCATTTTTAAAAAAGAAAGAAAAATCTAGGCTTTTCTACAAGTGCTTCATTTTACACTGTCATGTTGGTTTGGCTATTTGTCAGAGAATCTTTTGAGACATTATATCTCATATCAGAACTGTCTTGGAGAATAATTGTTTGCTTTGGGGTCTTATAGCAGTAATTCTAAAATCTCTGGAGGCAAGGTTATTTACAGAATAAGGTGAGAAAATTTGGGACATCGCTAAAAACAAAGACAGTGTCTTCACATAAGTTTTTGCAAACACATCTAATATTTGTTATAAAATATATAGTCAATCAACATCAAGAGCTGCCACCAAAATTTGTACTTCTTGAGAGCTAATTGCAGTGAGAAATAACAGAATACCTACAACAATAATGTCTGGAAGGTACTGCACTTTTAACTTCACATATACCTTGAAATCAGAATAGAAGCTAAAATGGCATCCTTAATATAGCACCTGACACAAAATCAAGTACTCCTCTGATACTCGGTAAATGTTTGTTGAATGAAGGCCTTAATTGATCAATCATACCAAGAGTCAATAAATGGATCAATGTGAGAACAATAACAAGCAAATGTTATAATTACTTGGGAACGATAAACAGAGGGCTTGAAATTTTTCATTTGATGGTCATAAATATACATTATTGTGCTCTTTTTGGCAGCACATATACTAAAAACGAAATGTATATTATTATCACCAGTAAAAAATGTATATTTTACCCTCAATAAAAAGCCATGACCAAAGAAGGTCATTATCATTCAAAGAAGCCACTATTACCATTAGATGTTCATCTCAGTTTGAGACCATCAGAAAAAGTTTTAAAGCAAAAGAAAGTCATCAGAAAATGTTTTAAAGCAAAATGAAATTGAAGATATGTTCCGGTAGTGTTATTGATAATTAAATTACACAAATATCAATTATCATAAAGAAGACTTATGATGAGGTTTAAAAACAAAACAAAACAAAAAAGTCTGTCCAGTTTTGCCATATTTCAGTCCCCTTTAAACCCTATGTAACAATAGGCTGCCTCTCTGGTAGAAGCAGATCTTCTACTTAGTGAAAATCAATAGAATGTAAAGCACTGTATGTATCACAGAGAAACTGGTTCTTTAACTGCTGACATTGGCCTTATAAGGGTAACATATATTTTATCAACTATTGGGGCGCCTGGGTGGCTTGGTCGGTTAAGCGTCCGACTTGGGCTCAGGTTATGATCTCACGGTCCGTGAGTTCGAGCCCCGCGTCGGGCTCTTTGCTGACAGCCCAGAGCCTGGAGCCTGTTTCAGATTCTGTGTCTCCCTCTCTCTCTGCCCCTCCCCTGTTCATGCTCTGTCTCTCTCTGTCTCAAAAATAAATAAACGTTTAAAAAAAATTATTTCATCAACTATTTTAAAAAATAATTAGAAATGAATTAGGAATTTTGAATTCCTTTTTTTGAATTTTGGGTTTGGTTCCACCCTGTCCCTACCCAAGTAAAGTCCCTAGACTTTCATTGCAAATTAACTAAACAGAGCTCTGAAAGACAAAAGATACACAAAGTACAATCTCTTCATATAAGCTTCTGCACTTCCTAATGCAGGTGCAACCACCTATTCTACAAGATACTTATTAATGAATGTAGAAGAGCCGGATAAAGTGATGAGAGTTTAATTTATTTTGGAAGTAATGGTTTGTACAGTAATTATCGAAAAGCAGCCACTTGTCAAATGGAATCAGTAACAAGTGCAGTTGGGAGAGGTTTTCTGGTACACAGGCATTGTGAAATGTTTTACTTTGCGATGAGAATAGACTCCCTGACAATAGTTTATTTTGCTTGCAAAAAAAAAAATCTGAAGCCAATTAGATTCGAGAAACTGTACATACTAGCACGTTTGTAAAGATTAATTTTATTCTCATCTGTTTCTCTTTGCTTATGACAAAATACATAGAAGTTCTCAATGATAGATAGACAATATTAACATTTTAACTTTATTCAATGTTCCATTCACCCTTATCCTTTCAGGAGTTGACCTTGGTCTGGAAATGCTGACTCAGGTCTGTAGGCGGGAAAGACGGTCATAGAGTCTATGGGGTATTTTCAGGGAGACAGCATTTTGGGGAATAACCCAATAAAAACTCAAGCAGATTATCAAGGAATAAATAATGTCTCAGAGTGAGAAGCATTCCAAAGAGATCCTGGGGATAAGAAATGAAGAAGGTTGTAATCCAGAAAAGAATAGCCTTGGAATAGTTGCTGGCTAATTAGGATGCTGGGCATTTTACATGGGTAATTATGATCCCGGGTTTGACAAAGAAAGTGCAGATAAAGAGATCAGTGAAAGATATACCCTGAAGTAGATTTTTAGCTTTTAGGAAAAAGACCAAACAAAAAATAATACTTTATGTTTTCTTCAGAAAATGAAACAAAAAGAATGATTCTGGCTAATAATTGTTTGGGCTTCCATGAATATACTACTTTTGATCATTCTTCAGGTTTCACTGAGCTCTACATTTTTTTGTCACATAAACCAGACTGAAATGGCCAATGGGCAGTTAGGGAATGAACCAGTGGCTTAGTCAAACCAGTCAATTCTTCCATCTTAAAAATTAATATGAATTACTTCATTGTCATCTTGTCTATGACAAGCTAATATTCGAGTTAACATTGTCTAAGAAATTTATAGGAACAGATCATAAACAGAAGATCTGATATAACCACACCTAGCTCTGACTGTTAACACATCTAAATTGATAAGATATGAAATTCTAGTTATTATATGGTTATTATTAGGGGATATTTGGAACTCCCTGGAAAATAGCATTTTTAAGTCATTTTTTGAATAGCAGTTATAACTTCCATATCTGACAAGCACAGAATAACAGGGACCTTCTTATCTGAATAAAATAATTGGGCAAATATATAAAACAATAGTTTTCACTAAGGACAGTGGTCACTGAGACAGGAAACAAAGGTGAACCATAACATTACCTTAGTTTGCTGCCTTGAAAAAATTTCCAGGCCTGGAACAGAAAGAAAGAACTTAGGTGGAGTCTAGCAGACTCCTTAAGTTGAGAGAGACTAAAGCAGTTAGAGTTTGTAGGACAGAATAATAGAAGAGAAGTACACAGAAGAATTCTTGGAGATCTGTACACTGTCTCCTTTGAGTTTCCAGCAGAATGCTGAATGGTTAAATGCATGGGAGGAAACTACCTAAGGATAGGGGGGAAATACCTGAAAAAAATTTAGGTAAAACAGTACCTATAGGTCTGGAATTAGTACCTACTCCCTCCAGCAGACTGAAACACCTTCTAATTCAGGAAGAATTGGTTTAAGAATTTAGAAAGATCTTACCTCACCAGGGGGGAATAATTAACCTCTGACTGCACACTGCTCTGGCCCCACCTAACAAATAATAAAAAGCAAACTGATCAGTTTTCAAGTAAATAAACTGCACAGCAGAACAAAGGCCAAGAGTAATTATGTACAAAAACATTCAACATCCAAATAGATGAAATCATCAATGTTTAGCATCCAATAGAGTATTACCAGGCACAAAAAGGAGAATAAGACCATGATGGAAAGAAAAAGCAATAAATCAAAAATAGACCCGAGACTGATGCAGATGTTTGATTTCTCCACAAGAATATTAAAGTAGTTATTATGACAGTGCTTCATGTTTAAAAAGTTAAGAAGAAATGGAGCATTTTAAGAAGATACAAGTGAAACTTTGAGACATCAAAATTGCAATGTCTAAGGTAAAAAAAACAAACACTGGGTAGGATTAATGGCGTATAGACATTGTTTAAGCAAGTGATCCTAAAAATCTAGTAATAGCGCATTTGTCATAATGAGCACTGGGTGTTGTATGGAAGTGTTGAATCACTGTACTGTACATCTAAAACTAACATTACACTGTATGTTAACTAATTGGAATTTGAATAAAAAAAAGAAATCAATTAAAAAAAGAAACTATTTACAATTAAACAGAGAAAACTTTTAAAGAAGTTCTAAAGCTGGAAAGAGTGTCAGTGAGCTTAATATGGAGTCTAATTTCAAGTAGCTTAAAATGGAGTCTCTTAAACAAGAGGAGTGACAAATGGGAAAAAAATTTCAAGAAATAATGGAGGAAAAATTTGGAAACTCGCTGAAAACTGTATAATCTCAGATGGAAGGACCTTAATAAATCCCAAGCAGAAGCTATACAAAGATATTACACTAAGGCACACAATAACTCACTCAAAACTGGTACCAATGAAAAATCTTGTAGCAATCACAGGAAAGAAGACATTATATACCCAGGAAAAAGTTGAGGATGAGATCAGATACTTCATAAGCAAGAGCATAGTCTTTAAATCAATGAAAGAAAAGAAATTGTCAACCTAGTATCCTATATCTAGCAAAAACACCTTTCAAGAATGAACATGTAATAAAGACTTTTTCAGGAATGATGGTTAAGGAATTCATCTCAAGAAGATATGCACTACAAGAAATGTTTAAAAAAAGTCTTCAGTCAGAAAGAAAATTACTCCATATAGAAATATGGATCTACACAAAGGAATAAGGAGTACTGTGTAAATACATTAAGATTATTTTTATATTATCTTTTAATAAAAATATTCATAATTATAGTTAAAGTCTTAATATTTCTTTACATAATAATTGGATTTTTAAACAAAACAATAACAATGTGGTGTAGAGTTTGTAACATATGTAATAGTAAGATGTATGCAAAAAATACATAGGAGCACCTGGGTAGCTCAGGCATTAAGAGTCTGACTCTTGATTTTGGCTCAAGTCATGATCTCAGAGTTTCATGAGATTGAGCCCTGTGTTGGGCTCTGCACTGACAGTGTGGGGCCTGCTTGAGATTCTCTCTCTCTCTCTGCCCCTCCCCTACTTGCACTCTCTCTGTCTCTCTATAAATAAATAAACTTAAAAAAAAGAAAAATATAACCATTAATATTAAAGGAAGGAAGTTAAAGTATACTATAGTAATGATTTTATCCTATATGTGAAGTGATACAATACCCTTTGAAAATAAAACTGTGGTAAGTTGAAGAAGTATAACAAAATCTAAGACAATTGCTAAAATAACTAAACAAAGAGTTATAGTTAAAAAACCAACAAAGGAGAAAGAATGGAAGAATACCAACCCACAAAAGGCAGAAAAGAGAAAAAAAGGAAGGCTAAATGGGACAAATAAAAAGAAAATAACAAAATAATAATGAAACTCTGTCTCAGTGAAAATCAGTGAGAGAACAGAAACCAAAAAACCATAAAGAAAACCAGTGGGAACAAAAGTTATTTCTTTGAAAATATTAACAAAATTGACAAATCCCTAGCTAGACTAATCAGACCAATCAGGAAGTAAAAAAGATAAAACACAAATTATGGATACCAGAATTGAGAGAAATAATATGACTAAGTATTTTGTATACATTAAAAGGCTATAAGGCAATACCATTAAAAATCTCCTGCCAAATAAATCTCATGCCAATAAATCTGACAACTTAGATAAAATGAAGAAATTTTTTGAATGAAATAAATTATAAAACTCATTCAAGAAGAAATAAATAACATCAATTGGCCTCTATCTATTAAAGGGAATGTATTTGTAGTTAAAAACTTCCTGTAAAGCAAACTCCAGGCCCTGATGGCTGGTGAATTCTACTGAATAGTTAAGGAATAAATAATACCAGTTTTACACAAACTATTCCAGAAAAAAAAAAAAAGAATATGCACAACTCATGCTATAAGACCATCATTACCCTGATACAAAAACATTATAGGACAAACGCATCAAAAGAAAAGAAAATTCCAGATCAGCATACCTTATAAACTTAATTTACAATATATGCAATGCAGAACCATATACAAGAGGGAAAAGTTCTTTTAAAATTTAGCAAATGGAGGGATGCCTGGGTGACTCAGTGGGTTAAATATTTGACCTCAGCTCAGGTCATGATCTCCTGGCTTGTGAGTTCGAGCCCTGCATTGGTCTCTGGGCTGACAGCTCAGAACCTGGAGCCTGCTTCGGATTCTGTGTCTCCCTGTTTCTCTGTCCCTCCCCTGCTTGCGCTCTGTCTCTCTCTCTTTCAAAAATAAATAAACATTAATTTTTTTAAATAAAATAAAGTTTAGCAAATGGAATCCAACAATATATCAACATGATAATATATTATAACCAAATCAGATTTATTGCAAGAATGCACATTTTATAATATCAATCAATGTAGTTCATCATATTAACAAACTAAAAAACAAACAAAACAAAGTAAAACAAATATTGTATGACCATCTTAATAAATATGGAAAACACATCTGACTTAAAATCTGACATTCATTTCTGATACAATCTTTTAACAATCTAAGTTTAGAAGAGAAAAACCTACAGGTAATAGTATACTTAATAGAGAAAGACTGAATGCTTTTCTTTAAGATAAAGAACAGACAAGAATGTTCTCCAACATTTTACTTGAGTTTCTATCCAGTGATATCAAGCAAGAAAAATGAATTATAGGCTTCCAGATTGGGGTGAAAGAAATAAAATTTTCTTTAGGCAACAGAATCATCTGGGTAGATAATTCATTGAAACTAAAAATGAAAACAAAGTATGAGAACTATTGAGTGAGTTTAGTAAGATTACAGAATGTAAGAGCAAAAATAAAATTACATCTCTATATACTAGCAAAGAATCAATGGAAATCAAAATTTTACAAACACAATGTCATTAACCAAAGCATCAAAAATATGAAATAGCAAAAAATCTGATTGAAGATGTTTGATCCAACAAAAGTTGTTGGACTGTACTATCTAAAGTAGAGACATAATATAAAGCTATTAACCAAGATAATATCTTGATAGTGTATATTGGCATAAACAGAGATATTGGTCAGTGGAATAGAATAAAGTGTCCAGAAATATACTAATACATACATGGAGAACTGAATTTTGACAATAGTTCAAAAATAAGTCAGTAGAAAAGCCATAGTCTTTTCCAAAACCAGTGCTAGAAAAATTGCATATCCATGTTTAGAAAAATAATTTCAACCTATATTTCACAAAATATATAAAAATTAACTCTACACAGATCTAACTGTAAAATCTAAAATGACAAAGATGTAAAAGACAACATAGGAATAAATCTTGTGTCTTTAGAGTTAGCTAAAGATGCCTTAAAATGACACCAAAAACAAAGTCGATACCTGAAAATGTTGAAAAATTAGACTTTATTAAACTTTAAGAATTTTTTAATTTTAAAATTCATTCACTAAAATTTTTAAACACATTAAAATTTAGCATCTTATTTTTGAAGATATTAAGAGAATGGAACCACAGGGGCGCCTGGGTGGCTTGGTTGGTTAAGCGTCCGACTTCGGCTCAGGTCATGATCTCACGGTCCGTGAGTTCGAGCCCCGCGCCGGGCTCTGTGCTGACAGCTCAGAGCCTGGAGCCTGTTTCAGATTCTGTGTCTCCCTCTCTCTCTGCCCCTCCCCTGTTCATTCTCTGTCTCTCTGTGTCTCAAAAATAAATAAATGTTAAAAAAAAATTAAAAAAAAAAAGAGAATGGAACCACAGAGAAACCACAAACTGAAAGAAAAGAGTGGCAAATTATGTACATGACCAAGGACTCATATCTAAAATAAAGATCTCTCAAAATTCAATAATATATCTAACTGAATAATACTAATAACTAAACACAATACCTAATTTTAAAAGTAGGCAAAATATTTGAAAAGATGTTTCGCCAAGGAAGATACATCGATAGCAAATAAAACATGAAACAGTCGCTCAATGTCATCAGTCATTAAGGAAATGCAAATTAAAAACTACAATGATAAGCCTCCGTACGCTAGTGAAAATAGCTAAATTTTAAAAACCTGACCATATCAAGGGTTGTCAAGATGTAGAGCAACTGGAACTCTCACTTGTGGTACAACCACTTTGAAAATAGGTTGGCAGTTTCTTAAAGAAAACAAACATATACCTATTACCCCATAAGACTGGGACGTTCCACTCCTAGTTTTGGATCCTAGAGACTGGGAAAGTGTATGCCCATACAAAAACATGCATCCAAACCTTTTTCTGGGATGGCTTAAACTGAAAAAAAAAATGTCCATCAATAGATGAATGGATAAAATAATTGTGGTATATTCAAACACTAGAACACTACTCTACAGTAAACAAGAAAGATCTATCGATATATGCAACATGTTTCACTGTCAAAATAATTATGCTGAGTGAAAGAAGCCAGACTGCTAAGAGTTTATACTGTATGATTCTGTTTATATAAAACTTTAGAAAATACAAACCAATCTATAACAGCAGAAATCAGATCATTGGTTTGTTAAGGACAGTTTGGGGGGCAGTAGAAGTGGGGAAGAGATGGACGGAATTACAAAGGGTCAGGAGGAAACCTTCAGAGGTCATCATGTTCCCTTGTCTTGATTGGGGAGATGGCTTCATGTGAGTACACACATGTCAAAGCTTATCAAATTTTACACTTTAAATGTATGTAGTTTATTGTATGCCAATTATACCTCAATAAAAATTTTTTTAAGGAAGTAGCTGTTGGTAAATCACTGCTATACCTTCTGTAATTTGGAAAATCTTCTATTTGGGTATGTAATGCTAGTCATAGGCTACTGATGACTGTCTGATTTCATCCTTCATACTCGTCAAAATTTAACTTGCACTTGAATTTGGCCTCTGTCTTCATGCCTGTTCTTTAACTTTTCCCAGAAAATTGTCTATGCCAGGAAGATTGTCACAGTCTGGTCTTCCAGTCATAACTCCCCTTCAGGCAATTTAACTGTTAATATCTTTCCTTTATTTCCTTCTTATGGATAAAGACAGTTTATATCACCCTCTGTGACTCAGCTTACCAGTCTCTCAGGTTATATATCATTTTCAATCCATGTTAAATAAAGCATACATATATCCAAGCTCAATGGAGAAAACACACAGGAAATTAAAGTTTAATAATGCTCACTAAACATTAAGATCCTAGAAAGGTCTGCCACTAACTTGGTTATAAAATATTGAATATTACTTGTCTTACAATATGACTAAAGCCAATCTCTTCAGACTACATTTATCTACTTTCTTCTAGTGGCCCTGGTTCAGAAGCATTCCCAGTGGAGAGATAGTAATTTGTCTCCTGGTCCACATTTATAAGGGCTTCTGAGATTTCTATTCATCCTACTGAAAGTCAAAGGAGAAATAGCAACTCCCTTAATCCATAACAGAAGCATTGATGTTTTAAAAATTATTTCCTCCAAACTTAAAAATATATATTTCTTTCTTCCCTTAGGAAACTTAGATCTTAAATTGGTCAATAGCCTGATGAGTTGCCTTGTTTTAAATTCCTTATTTTGTGTTACTTTTCTTTTCATAGATTTTAAAACGCTAAATGAGTTCACTGGAACATGGACCATTAAATGTAGCTAAGAATGTTTGGTTAGATAGTACTTGGATTTTATGTAACATTTTTCTAATTTCTTTATATCAGGTTTTAGTTAAATTGTAAGATTGGGAAGAATTAGTTATAATCCCACAAATTCATATATCTTAAAATTGGAGTATTAAAGATTACCTCGTTCAATTGAATTATTTGCTCGTTACTTAAGCTGGGTTTCAGTTTCTCCCTATCAATAATAATAACCCCCGCTTGCTAAAACTTAATGTGTGGCCAATGATGTGCTAATGCTCTTCCAATATTCTTATATTTAATCCTATAAGAATATAGTGAGGTTGGTCTTACTATCCATGCTGTGCAGATTAAGAAACTGGTAACCAGGGAGTTAGAGATGCTTCTCAGAATTTTGCAACCAGTAAGGGACAGACTTGAGAATCAAGCCCAGGTCCATGTGATGATACACTCTGTGCTCTTAACCACAGTACCATATTGTATGCCAAAAAAATAAGGGGAGTATGAAAATCGAATGAGATAAAAGATGAAACTGGATAGTTCATAGCCTAGGAGACGAACGCTCAGGAAATGATAGCTCTCTAATGCTGTATGAGCATCTCGCAACAGGTGGTCAATTTATCCTCCATTGGAATTCTTATGGTGACAGAAGGTTGACGATTTCACATTCTGCTCCATTTCTGGATAATTCTAACTCCTAGAAGATGCTTTCTTATACCGAGCTGAAAACTGTTCCCCTATAGCTATCACCTCTTTGACCTATTTCTGCCCTCCAGTTGGAATATTGATTGCAATTTCATTAAATTTAGAGCTTAATTTAGGGAGAATTGGCATCCTTACAATATCGAGTCTTCCTATCCAAGAATAATTTGAAGCTCTGATTAATTCAAGTTTTCCTCCAAGATGTCCTGCGCAGGTGATCTTGAATAGCATATACCTTTTGGTGGTTCTGTGGCATGATGGAAAAAGGGTGACTTTCATTTCAAAACAATTCAAGTTTAAATTCTGGATTCGTCTTTCATCGAATAAGGATTTGACTTGGCTGCGTCAGTTTCTTAACTGATGAGACGGAAATAAAATCATCTACCTCACATGGTTGTCGTATGTAAAAATGTCTTGCACAGTGTCTGGAACATAATTGATATTCATCAACGTTAGCTACTATAATTAATATTGATCACCCTGCCTATTTTCTAACATTTTCAGAAAAGACTCGACGCACTCTTTTGGAAATCTATGCTAATATGTCATAGCCTTCTTTCACTGTCAAAACATTCTTCTCAAAGTAATGATAATAGCATGAGTATTTTGCATTGTCATAGTTTTCTTCCAGAAAATAACTGTATATATAGACTAAGGCTGCACAAGCTCAGGATCTTGAAACAGACACAGCTGGGCTTTAACACTGACATGTCCATTCACTAGCTGTGTAACTTTGGGCAAGTATTATTACTTGTTTAGGCTTCGTTTCCTTGTCTGTTAAAAAAAGGGAAGGGCGATGGTATCTACCCATAGAGTTGCATCAAGTATTAAATGAGATGGACACATGTTAATTCTCCCTGCTGTAAGTATTAAATGAGATAATGTATATTCATGTAATCAAGGTAATTAATATTTAATGTATTTTAAATACATTTTAATGTATCAGCACACAGCCGCTGATACGTTACCACCACTATTGTCATTGTTATTCCTCAGGCCAAGCCAGATTTGTAATAAGACACATAAAACAGATTTGTGGAACCTGCGTAACGGTGGCTTGCTCCCTTGATACAGACTGCTCACTGGCACAGGCTGCTAATCCCCACAATGAAGTTCCTTAACAGGACTGTCACTTGCTTTATTCATGCATTCCAAAAGACATGTGTTTTCTGTCTACAAGTCAGGACTGGAAGAATGCAGAGCCAGCTAGAAACACTTCAAGAATTTCATTTTTCCAGCAACAGAAGGGTGTTACTTTCCAGGAGGAGTCTAAGCAAAAATCATGAAACAGGTGACCTCTCAATCCCATCTTCTTTGTCCCTTCATGCTTATTTTATTGTCTCTCATTTGTCCCATCTTGCATCTCTGTACTCATAGCTCATGTGTCTGAAGACTGTACTATTTGCCGCCTTTCCTTTTTTAAACTGATGATTTGATAAACTACTTACTACTCATCAAGATGTCTGTAAAAATAGCCGTTTGCATTTAAAAAGATGCGGAGAGGGCACCGGGGTGACTCAGTTGGTTTAAGCGTCCGACTCTTGGTTTTGGCTCAGGTCATGATCTCATGGTTCATGAGTTCGAGCCCCACATCAGGCTCTTTGCTGACAACAAGGAGCCTGCTTGGGATTCTCTCTCTCTCTGACCCTCCTCTGTTCACGCTATCTTTCAAAATAAATAAATACAACTTAAAAAAAAAAAAAGAGTGAGGAGAGGAGCACCTGGGTGGTTCAGTTGGTTAAGTGATCCACTTTGGCTCAGGTCATGATTTCACAGTTCGTTGGTTCAAGCCCCATGTAGGGCTCTGCACTGACAGCATCAGAGCCTGGAGCCTGCTTCAGATTCTGTGTCTCCCTCTCTCTCTGCCCCACTCCCACACTGTGTGTGTGTGTGTGTGTGTCTCAGAAATAAACATTAAAAATAAAAAAACAATTAATGTTTATTTATTTTTGAGAGAGAGAGAGAGAGAGAGAGCATGAGTGGAGGAACGGCAGAGAAAGAAGGAGACACAGAACCCAAAGCAGGCTTCAGGGTCTGAGCTATCAGCACAGAGCCCGATGCGGGGCTCAAACTCAGGAACCATATGATCATGACCTGAGACAAAGTCGGACGCTTAACCCACTGAGCCACCCAGATGATCCAAAATTTTTTTAACAAAATAAATAAGCAAAAATAAAAAGATGAAGAGAAACAAGGGTAGTGCTTAGTCAAAGTGTTGGGCCTACAGTCTGAACATTTTAGATGTTTCAATAATAAACACTATTTCATATAAATAGCCTTTTTATCTTATCCCTTAGGCTAGTTCTGGACATAGTCCTAACTCAACCATTTACATCTTCCTGCAATTCCCACACGCTATTCAAGCAGAATGTAAAAATGCAGATGTTTCATACCACATAAGTAGAATTATATACTTTTAGCAAATGTGTGCCCAGATGACGTTCCTTTACCTTTCTGCTCAGTGAACACTCTCCCTACTGTGAAGGGAAATTTCAACTGATTGTATTCGTCATCAAGTGTAAACCTTTGTAAAGTAAGAACAAATTGGTTATTATTTTATTTTTTATGTATGAGAGAAACCTTTTTAAAAATCATTGTAGCTAAATTAACTGGTTAATTACAGTTATGCAAAGCTATTTATCAGAGCTACAATTTCCTGTTTCCAGTTGCGGGCTGTTTGTTCCTTATTAGAGTTGATCTGAATATTAGAATGAGCTTGCAGACTTATTTCTCCTTGTGATAAAGGAAATGTTCTAGGATTTAGAACACAATGAAGTATACATAGCCGAGTAACCAGAATATAATTAGTGCTTTTTGTGTCTTTATTTTAGTCATGATTAAAAGTCTAAACCAGTACTTACTTGTTAAAGCTGGTTGCAAAAGTCTTCTCAGATTCCATATTTACTAAAACAACTTACTGACTGGGGGAAACCCCAATGTTTCTTGATTGAGGAAGAGTGCACAAAAAAGGTGGGTTTTTGGTTAGTTTTTAACACTTACTCTCAAGGAAATAAATAGAATAGGCTGGGCTATTGAAAGGAAGTCAGTAGTTCTAATGATAAGTTATTCTGTGATTGTTCCTGTGTTATTTTATAAATTATGAATTTAACTCAAGAGAATCAAAGTTGAAAGTTCCTCCTTTTTCTCAGCACAAAAGAGAGGCCATCATTCATCTAGTATTGTAACTCTTCCCCAGCTGGATCTTGACCCTAAATCTTAACTTATTTTTAATTTGAATAAAAAAAAAACTCTGGGTCTAACCCTGTCCTTTTATGTACGTAATGAATTATCTACTAGTTAAAAGGACAAGTAAAGATTTTTGATCAAAATATATTACAAAACACCTCATTTTTATATTTCATACATCTTGCTACCACCAAAATTTGCACATTCTAGATATTTAAAGTTATTTTATATTCTAATGTGCTGACTAATGCCTGCTTGGAGAAACTACAAAAACAAGCAATTGTACTTCAGAAAATAGTTCACAATACAGTCTTATTTAAAAAGGGAATATGGGGCGCCTGGGTGGCGCAGTCGGTTAAGCGACCGACTTCAGCCAGGTCACGATCTCGCGGTCCGTGAGTTGGAGCCCCGTGTCGGGCTCTGGGCTGATGGCTCAGAGCCTGGAGCCTGTTTCCGATTCTGTGTCTCCCTCTCTCTCTGCCCCTCCCCCGTTCATGCTCTGTCTCTCTCTGTCCCCAAAAAAATAAATAAACGTTGAAAAAAAAATTTAAAAAAAATAATAAAAATAAAACGGGAATAAAACAGTTAAATCCTCAGAATTTAACTGGTACACACTTGAAAATACATCTATCATATATTTTTATAATTTCTTAATAGGTGAAATTTATCACTGAACAATTTTATGTGACCTTTGTGGATTTAGCAGATATTTTTCTCAATAAAAGTCTTGGTTTATATATCGACAAGATTTTTAGAGGTCCATGAAAAGGTTGCACTTACAAATAGCTAAATTTGAAGCAGGCTTTGAAATAAATACTGAGACAAAACTCATCAAGGGCTTGTCCATATGCATCGTGATGCTGTTACTGAGTCCAAAGGAAGTGAGGAGGAAGAGGTTATTAACTTCCTAGCAGGTTCTAGGCACTATGTCAGTAATTTATGAATAGTACTGCATTTATATTCAAATAATCTCTCACTAATTTATTATTAATACCATCTAACAGATGAGATTAAGACTCAGAAGTATGAAGTAACATGCCCAAATTCATGCAAGCAATTGGGTAAGTTTGTAGAAGTGGACAAAGCACATAGTATGGTCTGATTCCGATATTCCTGTTCATACTCCAAATTATATGCTTATTCAGCAAGCATATAATGAGTTCTTACCATGGATCGAGCTCTATGATATTCATCTATGGAGGGTTTTTTTTTTCTTTTCTTTTTAGTGATAGTAGAATTCCAATTACATACGAATGAATAAATACAAACATTATCTCACGCACATATGAAAGCCTACTACAAGAGCAGAAGAAATGATCAAAGATGTGACATTAACAATACAATTTTGGGACTTGGAAAATGGAGGCACTATGATAACTGGCTGATGCCTCAGCAATTTTCATTCATCTAAAAGACTAATTGTTAGGGATATTCTGGAAACTTGAGCTCTTCATTTCTGGGACATTTTTTCTTAGTATTTTTTTGACAATTTTTGACAATTCTTTGCCATTTTTTTCTGTTCTTTCTTTCTGGAATTCTAGATTCGTTAGACGATGGGATTCATAAAATTACTCTCTGATTATCTTGTTTTTGCTTTTGCTCAACTTTCTAAGACATTTTCTTAACTTTAGCTACAGGCCTTCTAATTGTCTTTTAAATTTTTTGGGTTTTTTTTTTCTGTTTTCTTGTTTGTTTGCTTGTTTGGTTTTTTTTTGGTATGTTAACACTGCTTTTTCATCTCTTTAACGTTTTTTTCTATCAATAATTTTCAAAAGCCTCTGCTGATTTTCTGAATATCCTTTTTGTAAAAAAATAATATTATGGTTTTTTTTAAATGAGTCCATTATTTTCTCTTATCTTTTTGAGGATATTACTATAGATTGCTATTTAACTGATTTATATACTTGTTTAATGCATCTATTGATTAATTAATGAGGTTGCTTCCTTCCCCACTACCCAATTCCATAGTTGGAAAGAGTATATTGACATGTCTGTCTATTTCATTTTTCATTATTACTTTCATGAAATATTATCAAGTTTCTCATTTCTTAAATTTTAAATTCACTGCTGTCTCTCACTATGTCTCCTTCCACTCCCCCCAAAAAGGCAGAGATAAATCTTTACATAATTAGAAGACTATCTTATTTTTTCTTCTCCATTCATAAAGAAGGCTCTTGCTTGACAGCAGATAAGTGAGAAAAAAATTTACAAGAAGTGATGACACAAATTTTCTGGGGGACTCAATGAATTCCTTCAGTCATAACAACCATGCACTGAACACTTGCTATGTGCCAGGCCGTGTACTGAATGCTTTGCAGTTATGATGTAATTTAATTCTGATTATAAACCAACAGTGCAGGATTATCATGGGGGATGAGGAAACTGAGGCATAGCTAGGCTTAATAAAATATGCAGTATCATCTGGGCAATAAATGTCAGAGCAGGGGTTCAATCTTATGCCTAAATCTCTAAACAACACTCTTATTAATCTGAAATGTAACAATGGCCTCTTCCTCTCACCAGAGAGTAAAAAGAAGCAAGGTTGAAGCTGTGTAGGCTCATCTCGCTTCTGTTCCTTAAAAACACTCAGGCCCTGAAAGGTAGGATTGGGAAAGAGAATAAAAAAGATGAAATGTTTTCTTTTTCAAATGGAACAAGGGTAATAATCAGAGGGACAATATAAGAGCTCATTAGCTCTTAATGAGAAACTCTGATTTATTGGTAATGAAGGTTGGCCTCAGTATGTCCAATGTCTTCTAATGTGCAAATGATACTGAAATGGCAATGAAACCTGGTCAAAAATTAAGTTAGAACAGACACAAACAGAGGCCTGCATACAAAGGAAAATTGGATATTATAAATGATGGTGCAAAACTAGAAAATAAAAGAAGACAACTTTGGAATGATTTAATGTACTATTTTCATGAAGGGTACCCCCAAAATGAACCAGTACATAGAAATTAGTGTTTATGTTACTTATTTTTTGCCTGTGCTAGGGTAATTGAAAAATTTTTTTAATGATATTCTTATGGAATTGGAAATATCACTAAAACTGAGGCCGAATAAATGCAGTACAATCAGAAAAACAGGAGAGAGAGGAGAGTAAAAAAACCGAGAGAGTATTTCATGTTAAGTGTCCAGTTTATAGAAACAAGATGAAAGTTAACAATTAACTATAAAACTTAAAATTATCTTTAGCTTATTTTGAGAAGGAAAAAGTTAATGGTAAGCCCAAAAATTATAATTCTAAAAGTCAGTTTATTATAACTCTAAAATCTTTCCAGGAGATTTAGGGTTTTGTCTCCACCCATATTTCAATAACACAGGATGAATCAATATTATTAACACTATTGGTAAATCAGACTAAGCGTTCAAAGAGGTCAGAAAATAGAACTAGAGAATTTCCAAACTCAAAAAGATAAAATAGTTCCTTTATTTTATATTTTCTGTAACAGAATAATGAGGGTTTTTTTCTATCAGTCAAATTTGTGTTTCATGATTCTGCCACTATTTATCTACATGGTTTAGTAAGTTATTTGAGTGTCTCTGATCCTCAATTTATCATCTGTAAAATAAGGTTAATAACATGTTCTTTATAGAATGTTTGGAGGAATTAAAGGAGATAATATGTGGGAAATATGCATTATCTGGCACGTAACAATAAATAAATTGTATCTATAATTAATATTCTGGAAGTTCATATTTTTATGTTTCCAGTTTTAATTATCTACTATACAATCTATAGAAGTCTTAATTCTAAATTTTGCCAAATATATCTATTTCTTATAAGTTTCTTTTCTTTCTTTTTTTTTTTTTACATATATGGAGGTAGGTAGATAGGTAGATAGGTAGGTAGATAGATGATAGATAGATAGATATTCACTTTATTTCACATTCCTCAAAGTTCATTTATGTATAATCATAGTGGTTTTCCTGGTAATTGAGAGATGTTTAAAATATCAATGTTTTGAGATATAACTTATTTTAAGCTATTTTCTTGTAGAATATAAGAAACAGCTATCTTTACAGTTATAAAGGAAAATGCTTGAAAGATAGGGTTTTGAAATTAAACAGAATACTGAACCCTCAACTAGGTCATCTGGTACCTAAATAGCTGGTACTCTGAGCAAGCTACCGAATCTAAGTATCAACTTTCTCATTTTCAAGATTAAAAAGTAGAATATCAGTTTTGCAAAATAGTTTGCAGATTAAGGAGATAAAGTGTGGCAGATGCCTAGAATGGGTCTGCTCACAGAGCAGACTCACACATAGAAAGCAGTAGCTGTGTCCTACAGCTCCTGCCAGTGTGGTGAGCATTCTGGTAGCCACATCTCGCTACTTAGAAATAGGACGGCAAGGGGCGCCTGGGCGGCTCAGTCGGTTGAGCATTCGACTTCAGCTCAGGTCATGATCTCAGGGCTTGCGAGTTTGAGCCCCACGTCAGGCTCTGTGCTGACAGCTCGGAGCCTGGAGCCTGCGTTGGAATCTGTGTCTCCCTCTCTTTCTGCCCCTCCCCCACTCATGCTCGCTCTCTCTCTCTCTCTCTTTCTCTCTCTCTCAAAAATAAATAAGCACTCAAAAAAGATTCTTTAAAGAAATAAGACGGCAAAAATTTTGAAGCCAAACTGATTAGAGGTGTCAAGTATTCCTCTGATACTAGCTTTGCAACTTTGAGCAACTTACTTAACCTTTCAGTGACTTAATATTCTCATATGTAAAAAAGAGGATAATAATGGTACCTACTCCATAAAATTATGCAGAGGATTCAATGAGTTAATACTAGCAAAACTCTTAAGATAGTACCTGGTATATTATAAACACGAAGAAGTAGTGTTTATAATCCAAGCTTTGTTTTATTCTAAAACATACTCATCCTTTTATGATGTTTAAAGTGTCCAGTTATGGGGCGCCTGGGTGGCTCAGTCAGTTAAGCGTCCGACTTCGGCTCAGGTCATGATCTCACGGTCCGTGAGTTTGAGCCCTGCATCGGGCTCTGTGCTGACAGCTCAGAGCCTGGAGCCTGTTTCAGATTCTGTGTCTCCCTCTCTCTCTGCCCCTCCCCTGTTCATGCTCTGTCTCTCTCTGTCTCAAAAATAAATAAACGTTAAAAAAAATAAATAAATAAATAAAAAATAAGGTGTCCAGTTATACTAAAATTTTTCCTTGTTTTAACTCCATATACAATCTATATTATTCAAGGCAGTATGTTCTCAAACTTTGGGGTATTCAGATCCTTTTAGACTCCTAAAAATTATCAGGAACTCCAAAGAGTCTTGTAATGTGGATTGTATCTATCGAGATTTAGTGTAATTACTGGAAATTAAACTAGATCATTTAAAATGCTTTTACTTATTAATTAATTGGAAAAAGACATGATGAATCCATACACATTACCAAAAACAACATATTTTTGAAAAACATAAATATATCTCAAAAAAAATAAAAGAGTGACAATATTTACATTTCTGCAGATATCTTTAATATCAGGCTTAAAGGTGGTATCTCAAATCTTTATCTTCATTTAATCTATTGAAAATATGTCATTTTAGTTGAAGTATATGAATAAAATCTGGCCACACACAGATATATCATTGGAAAATGGAGGGGCATTTTAATAGTCTTTCCAGATAATTGTGTTCTTTTTTTGATACCTTACTAAAATTGACAAAGGGTAGTTTCTCCAAGGTTAGTTGTAATGTGAAATCTGAAACCATATTTTACACTCTGTTACATTAAAATACATGTATCTTTCTTGTATTTTGAATGGATCTTTTATGAATGCAAGATCTTATAACACCCCGAAGTGGTCTTTTGAAGAATATTGGTTCAACAATCAATGCGAAATTTCCAATAACACATTCATTATACAAAATCCAAAAAATCACATTCATTAGCACTACCAACCTCATCAGAAAGGTTTTCTTAGTAAGCCATTAAGCTCACAGAGGAGGATGCAACTTCCCCAAAATTCTTATTTTTGCATGAAATCTCCAGTCCCATCACTGACAACAAATACTGCCCACTGTGTTCCTTGAAGTGATAGGCTCACTTCATTAAGTTGTTTTTTTTTTAATGTTTATTTATTTTTGAGAGAGAGAGAGAGAGAGCACACAGGGAAGGGGCAGAGAGAGGGAGACACAGAATCCGAAACAGGCTCCAGGCTCTGAGCTGTCAGCACAGAGCCTGACGCGGGGCTCGATCTCACAAACCTCTCACAAACCGTGAGATCACGACCTGAGCGGAAGTCCGACGCTCAAGGGACTGACCCACCCGGGTGCCCCCACTCCCTTCATTAATTTTTGAGAAAACATCTGCCAAATACCCAAATCTGAAACACCACCGTTTGTCAACCTTTTTTTAAAACAAAAATTGCGTTCCATGAAAAAGCGACGGGGTCAGCTTGCATGCGGCTCAAACCATCTCAAGGGTACATTTCCCAGAGACAACTGTCACACTTCACTATTTGGGAGAAGTACTTTATGCATACTTCCCATTTTGTTGAACAGATAATTAAAAATCATGTGTACTCAGGGTTCATATTTAATAAAAATGATAACTTTCATGCTTCATCGGAGACATTCTTATGTGAAACTGACTTGCTTTTTTTTCTTACCATGAGTGGGTGGCCCAGAGACTACAGCCACTGCAAGTACAGAGCTGAGTGCTACAGCCGTAATTTGTGCCTCATTGCAACCCACGGTGTTGTTTTTCTTAAATAATTACAACTTTATTAAGATAAAATCACATACCATAAAATTGACATTTGTGAAGTATCTATCTATAGTTTGGAGACTTTTAATATATTCACAAAGTTATGCTGCCATCACCACTATCAAATGCTGGAAAATTTTCATCGTCTCGTAAAAAGCCTCATTCTCATTAAAACACTTTTCATTCATTCCCTAGGCTCTCTAGCCTCTGGAAACCACCATTCCTTCTCTTTGTTTAGATTCATCTGTGACAGACTTTTCTTATGTATGGAATCAGAAAATATGTGATATTTTGTGTGGCTTTTTTCATTTAATGTAATGTCAGGATTCATCCGTGCTATAGCTATGATATGTATTTTTATTGCCAAATAATATCTTTGGAAATAATTTTATTGCCAAATAAAATTCCATTTTGTAGATATATGACGTTTCACTTATCCTGTCATCCTTTGATGGACATTTGTGTTGTTCCTACTTTTTTGGCCACTATAAATAATTCTGCTACAAACTGCTATGTACAGGTTTTTGTGTGGACTATGTTTTCATTTCTTTTGGGATTTTACCTAAGAGTGGAGTTGCTGAGTCGTACTTAATCACTATATCTAATCATTTGAGGAATTGCCAGATAATTTCCCAAAGTTGCTACACCATTTTACATTTCTACCAGCAATGTGTGAGATGTCCAGTTTCTCCAGATTCTAACTAACAGTTTCTATTACCTGTCTTTTTATTATTGCTTTCCTAATGGGAAGTGGTATTTCATTGAGGTTTTTTGATTTGCATTTCCATGATGACTAATGATAGTGAGCATTTTTTCATGTGATTACTGGCATTTGGATATCTTCCATGGAAAAATGTCTATAGGATCCTTTGCCCAAACTTTAATGGGATTATTTGCCTTTTTTATTTTTGAATTGTAAGAGTAGCCTAGATACTAACCTCTGATGAGATCTATGATTTGCTGATATTTTTTCCCATCCTGTGAGACGTCGTTTCACTTTCACGATGATACCATTGAAGCAGAAATGTTTTTAGTCTTGATAAGTCCAATTGATTTATTTTTATGTTTGTCACTACTGCTTGTATTGTCCTGAGAAGCTGTTGCTTAATCCAAGGTTACAAAGATTTATTCTTATGTTTTCTTCTCTGGGCTTTGTATTTGTGTATTTTTAGCTCTTATGTTTCCACCTTTAATTTATTTTGACTTAGTTATGTTTATTTATGATGTGAGGAGTAATCCAACTCTTTTGCATGTAGAATATCCAATTGTCCCAATACCATTTGTTGAAAAAAACTATTATTTTCCCATTGAATTGTCTTGGCACCTTTGTCAAAATCCATTGACAATAACTGTAAGAGTTTCTTTGTGGTCTCTTGATTCTGTTTCATTCATTTATATGGCTATTCTTATGCCAGTACCCCATTATACTGGTTCCTGTAACTTTGTAGGAAGTATTGAAGTTAATTTTGATTTTCCTTTAAAGATTGCTTGGCTCTTGAGGATCCTTTGCATTTCCATACGAATTTTAGAATCAATTGTCTCAATTTATACTAAAAAAAAAAAAAGCTGCAGAGGTTTTGAAAGATATTGCTTTGAATCTGTTTGGCAATTTGGGGAGTGTTACCATCTTAACAATATTAAGTTTCCAGATCCATGAACATCGGATACCTCTGCATTTATTTAGTTCTCTAATTTCTTTCAACAGTGTTCTATTGTTCTCAGTGTATAGATGTTAAACATTTATTTTGTTAAATCTATTCCTTAGTATTTTATTCTTCTTGATGCTATCGTAAATAAAATTGTTCTCTTAATTTCATTTCTCGATTTTTCATTACTAGTGGATAGAAATAACATTATTTTTTGTATATTGATAGGCTATTCAGCAACGTTGCTTAACTTGTTTACTAGCTCTAATAGTTCTTTTGTGGATATTGCAGTTTTTTTACATATGACATTATGTCAACTACAAGTAGAAAGAGTTTTATCTCTCTTCCCATTGATGACTTTTTTCCATTCCTTGCCTAGTTATTCTAGCTAGAATCTCCAGGATAATGTTGAATATGAGTGGTAAGAGCATACAACTTGTTTTGTTCCTGATTTTAGGGGAAAGCATTCATTCTCTCAAAATTAAGTATGATGGTAGCTTTACTCACAATTGTTTTTACATAATCAGTGCAAATGTTACCATAGTGAAAGGGGCAAATAGTGTCTCTTTATTATTATGAAAGTAGTTTTTACCTATAGATGGTCTAACAAGTGTCTTGGGGATCCACGTCGGTCCATAGACCTCATTTTGAGAACCCCTGAATTAAAACATTGGAATGTAATTTACAACCATTCTCTTTATCCTACCTCCAGCCATAATCCTGATGTCAAAATACATACAGGTGACCCATCTTACACTACATTCCTTCTAGACTACAGCTCTACTTTACCTACACTTAATCTATGCCCCTCACTCTAACAGATACTCCCAGGGTTTTGTCGTTGTCTTAAACTGAGATATCCTTAAAATCTTCATCTCTTGCTTACTTTCAAAATACAACTTTTATTCTTCTAGACTCCTTACTTTCTCATTCCCACCATCTCTAGTGTTCAACCTCATAGTAACATCTACTATCGTTCTAGTTCTCCCAGACTGCAGCATCACCCTTTTCAACATGGTATCCCACTGTTGATAGCTTCAACAATTCTTTATAGCGACCTTAGCAGCCTTGGTCTCCCTACTGATAGGTCTCCCTACTAACCCTACTGATATTATAACAAGAAAAAAAAAAACACGAAAATCAGAAAAAGAGCAATCAGGAGTGGGGCAAGATGTGTTCAAGTGATAACTAGTTTCTCCTTGAAGGAAGATCTAGGAAGAAGTGAAGGAAGGGTTTATACAGTGAGCAAAGGCTGAAACTACATAGTGAGTATGTGTTATCTTGAACTTCTCAGGTATGCAAACCTGTAACATATCCACTACCTGAGATGTTTCCATGTATATAATGAGTTAAATATATTATGCCACTACATCGCTTCACCTGTCCTGTGTGATGTACTTTCTGAATGGAAGCAAACCCAAGAGAAAACAATCTATTTCAGTTAACAGTTATCATCCCAAGAAGTTTAAGGAAATGAAATAAAAATAACCAAGAAGTTGGGGGTATGAAAGGATTGGCTGAAAAAGATAGTCTTCTAACATCTAGAAAAAGAAAAGTCAAAAGTGATAAATATTGGAAAACAGAGAATAGACTTGTTTATCAATTACTGGAATCTTAGAACATGAACTTAGACTTTTAACACAGTAAATTCAGGACAGAAAAAAAAGTTAAGTAATACGTTGGCACATTAGGTGCTAGATAAATGGAATCCATACACACTATAAATAGTTCCAAATGTTTTAGTTAAATTCATTGGTGACAAGTTGCTATTGGATTGTGGTAGAAAATCAAGATATATTAAAAAGTACATTCTAGTGTTTGAGGCTGATGTCAAAGAAAATGGTTCTTCAGTGGAATATTTTGGGGTGGCACGGTTAGCGTCTGAATATTGGACTAGACCAAAGAGACAACCAAATATGGTGATATGCATGCTTTCAATTGGAAAGAGGAAAATGAACAAACAACAAAACTGGTCATCATCAGTTAAAAGGCCCACGATTTTGAGAACTGGTTAATAACCACTTGTAGCAATGGTGGTGTCTTGGGTATTACCATTGTTTTCAAATCAGTTCTACTTGTGGATAACGGACATTAGCTAGCAAAATCTGTTTTTAACCTTCTCTCTTTGGGTTATATGATCTTCCTTAACCTTTCCTGATTGGGAGTATTTTTCATCTGTTTGATACTGTCTGTCATTACTATTGCATATCCCCTAACATTCAATAAGCACACATTTCCCAGTGGCAGTACTACATTACTGACTCTTATTCACCTTACTAAGAGCACCAGGTCTAGTTCTGGCCATTCATTCTGGCCATTCCCATCTTTTATCAGATTAGTAGTAGTCTGAGCCTAATACTTGTTTCATACTTGCCCTTTTCTGAACTTGTGTTGACAGGCCATTTCTTATTTGTCAAAGTCCCTTTGAATTAATTTCCTCTTTTTTCCTGACTAACTGGGTTATTGGAAAATCTAATAAGGATGCTTTCTCCTCCATCATTCAGACCATTGGTAAACATTACTGGAATCAACCTGATCCCAAAGGAACATCCTGCCTTATCTTCCTTTCTTCTGTTTCTCATGTGAGTGCATCATTTTTTCCTGTGAGAAATTATCATCGACGGGCAGTTTAGCCTGACAATGGTTTAAAGTATAAGTGCAATCATTTTAATTACCTTTCCCTATTAATGATGTTCCCCAGTCCTTGATTAGTGTGGAAGCCATTAAGTTTATGAATGCTGTCCAAATAATATTGTCCATTCCCCACGTAAACATAGAGGCCTAGAACCTCTTAAGGAGGGAAGGTTATCCCTAGGACATGTAATATGATATGGAATTGACCAGATGGTTGTTCCTATTTGATAACTACGTGGCCTTCAGATATTAGGTTGCATCTTGTTCATTTTACAGATGGGAGCTTGGGAAGTAGTCAAGTCATACTCCATTAGACAGGCAACCAATCGTGGTGAAGCTGGGTCTTAAAGAAAGGTTGTCGTTTTGCCTTACATTACACTCCATTTCCTAATAAACTAATGGAGTACTTGTTCTAACTCTATTTTTGAGATTCACCATGACCATAGATAACAATTTACAGGAAGAGTTATGTGAAAGATCTCTTTAATGCTGAGTGTGACATGCTAAAGCAAAAATTTAAACATTCATAAGTGTAATAAAATTAAGGTATATGTATCCACAATTCTTTTTCAATTCAGAAAGCTTTGAATGTATATCTCTATGTTTGCCTTGGAGTTGACATTCAAAATGGAGAGGTACTGAAAAACTCTGCTGAGTAACAAAGTTCCCTGACACAGCTAAAAAGCTGATATTTAAACAAGAACCTATGAACATTTTGAATTACCAAGCAAGGAGAACATCTTCAGAATTTATCTTCTATGATACTATTGTGTTAGAACGGCTAAAAAGCTATATCACACATATTTAATAGCAGCAATATCAATTTAGCTGTTATATATTCTACATATCACTTTTTTTAATGCTCTAATCATTAGGCTTCTAGACAAACAGTTGGAGAACTGATCAGCATCTCATACAAAGTCAGCTTGGTGTACTAATTTGCTGCCCTGTTACATAGAGCAGTGGAATAACTCCTCCAAAGGAATCACATTCATCGATTTCTCAGCATGGTGGTAAAGGAACTTCTAAATGGCAACTCTCAAATTAGGGGTCTAATTTAAAAATGGTGACAAGATGGCTGACTGCTAATTTTTTAAAATTTCAGTGCATTTAAGTGAACATTATTTTCTAATTTTCTATTTTCCATTTGTTATATTCAGAATTATTTTGAAAGCTAAGTGTTACAGAGTTGGCATGCTATAGATTAATAGAAAAATAGGACGAGATAATGACTATAACTTACACTATTGAATATCTTCTGCTTTAATCATTTAACAAAATGCTTATAATATGCCAGGTTTTGTTCTAAGCCTCTTACAAAGGTTAACTTATTTAATCCTCTAAACAACCCTATGATTGATGTATTGTTATTATCATTCTCATTTTACAGATGAAGAAATTGAGGGACTATGAGATTAACTAACTTCTCCAAGGTCATATGGCTAACAAATAACAGAATTTGAATTTGAACCCACATAGCCTATCTTCAAATTCTGTGCCTTTAAGGACTGTTCAATTCTAGCAGATAAGAATGGGAGGTGCATAGCAATTGATAAATCTCTCATTTATAACATTACGACTGCTAAAAGCTTGCACTATGCAAAACATAATTCTGAAACTATAAACAACAGTATACCTGCAACTTTATGCTCATATTTTGATTGTACAAAATATACAATTTTCACAAGATTTTATAACGATGAATGGCTTTAAATTTGGAAGAAAAAAATTCGAAGTAGAATAGTGGGATTTCTCCCATTGAGAAAATCATTTAGAATGTTGGAGGACACACAGTGAAACAAAAATGATCGCCTTTCAAAACGCAGTGTTACCACAACAGATGAAAAATCTTAGGAAGAATAACACATCTTAAGTCTCTTCAACTCTGGAACACTGGGCACTGTGCTGTGTGTACAGCAGAGGGGCCAGTAAATACTTGTGATAGATGGAGATTTCTGCTAGCAAATCTTCCCTCCTTAGGAGACTCTAACATCTTTATCCCTAGAGGTAAATGCTCAGCTAAATTATTTTCCTCAATCAGAAAAGCCCACATATTTGGGAACCCAGAGCCCATCATAGAGTTTTTCTTGATAAATGATTCTAACCTCAACCAGCTGAAGGTAAAACTTCTTGTCCTCGGTCTCCCCTTCCCCCTTCTTTTCCAAATCTTCTACCAAAACTCATCTCAGGAAACAAGTGGATAAACCCACTCATGCTGAGATGTAAACACCTTTGAGAACTCTAGGCATTACACTACCTCAGTTTTATTTAGATGATCACAGCAAATGTAAGCACTGGCCAGTGGCTGGGGAGGTATCCGAGAGTTTCCAGCTCCTCCCAAATCATTTCATCTTTCCAGTCTTTTAATAAAACAAACTCTGCTCCTCTGCACTTTACTTGCAACTCCTGCCAAGAGGGGCTACAGTGGAGACAGCTAGGGGAGAGTGCGGAAAACTCACTCCAAGTGGAGGTAGACAAAAAGGCCACATCATTCTCAGCAAGCACTCCACTCCTTATGAAACTAAATGGTGGTTGACAATGAAATTCAAGCTTCTGATTCTTATTAAGGCTGACTATTGAAACTTGATTAGGCCTATAATTACACACTGCTTGAATCAAGGATGTCAAATAATGGGGCAAGACCTCTATAGCTGAGGAATCAACTTACAGCCTAGGTTGGTCCATGAACAACCCGTTCGTACGGCACTCTGTCATAAATTGTCCCAAGTTTCACATGGTAAGAATTGTTGGGAGGATATTTTCTGTCAAGTATCCAAAACTAAATTCTTTATTTCTAAAACTTAGCTGATCCTTTGTACTCAGGAAAGAGAGAGAATAAAAAGAAAGAGAGTGGAATAGATATGGCCAAAATGGCCTATAATTTTGTGCCTAACAAGTAAAGTCAAACAAAATGATTAGATTTCATCAAAATTTATTGTGTTAAGTACACAAAACTAACCAGTTGAATTACAACTGTTGAAATTTAACTTTTTGTCATAGATTGTTAAATAGAAATAACCTAACCAGAATATACTTTTTTCCTTTGTTTTGAAAGGAAATGAAATTTCAATGTATTATATGCATGGCATTGAAATTATTTAAATCTATAGATAAAAAATATCTTATTGTCTGTTTCATAGAGGTTGAATAAAACCTAACTTGGGAAATGTGAAACAGCATATGCTTATAACATGACATGCAATGTATGTTAGAAAATCTGTACTTGTGCTACAAGAAGTTTCGTTAATTCTTCGTTTTAGGAATTTCACAGCGGTTACCAGCTACGTACACCCTATTGAGCTAAACTGTGATGCTAGTGCTATAAAATAATAGCAAATTTGGAAGAAGAGATTATAGTGTAGGTCAGATGGCAGCTTGAAACTGGCCAATGTACACATTCAAGAGACGTAAGGCAGTCACATTAAAAAGCAGCAGATCTAGGCAAAAGCATCATCATCTTGCTTTTTTTTTCCATCCTCCCTATGAATTCTATCACCCGTGCTTACCTCACTCCTTGTTTCCACATCAGCCCAGTTGGATTTGACTTTATTCCACTTCTCCCTGGCCAACGCCATTAACTTGGGGTTTCTGGTAGTAGCTTCACTTAACTCAATCATGTTCCTCACTTAACTCCTCCTCCAGCTTAATCCTGTAGTGCAGACCAACCTATCACTGCAGTTTCCAGCAGCCTGGATCTCTTTCTGGCATTATCAACTTTCTTTTTTTTTTTTTTTTTCTTGTTTAAGAAAATTTGGGAACTTGACGGTGTAGACACTAACTAAAAGCCCAATTTCTTTTTTTTTAATGCATGAGCTTCTCTGCATTTCCATAACATTCTTTCATGCAATTTACAATCCTCCCAGTATCAAGGTTCTGCTGGATCAAATGTTAACATCATGCTATCTGCATTTTTTCAGCTTTTAATTCTCCAAACATCTACAAGTAAAATGATTGTTTTTGACATTATTTGACTTTCTTGATTCAAGTAGGGTGTAATTATACCCCTGATCAAGTTACTGTAGACAGTTTGAATCCAAAGAGCGATACCACATATGGAAGCGTTATGGCTAATCACAAACAGATACAACTAGATTTTTCTTACCACACATTGTGATATCTACTTTTTACAATAAGTTGAATAAAAAATGCACATAAACATGTGCTAATATAGATATTATTTCCATTTAATTTTAAATTAGAAAGGGAGTATAAATTTAAAAACATTACTCCCAAATTTGCTGTGTAATTTTATGAAAACTTTTAAATTGAAATGTTTTATTATAATAATAGTGTATGTATTTGGTTTTTACTAAAACTCAATTCAGTTACTAATAAAACTCAAGGTGATCATTCTGACCCGAACCACAACCAAAATACCCAATCAACTTACTCTAAAAAGCCTCAGGAAAAAAAAAAAAGAAAAAAACAGAACAAAAACACAACCTATTGACTTATGTAGATTCAACTTGTACGATAATCTTTTAAATTCTTTTAACATTGGAGGTACTATAATTACTATGAAGTACTTATCTCACAAAGTCAAATTTCAGAGAAAGAGAAGCTATACATTTTCATTATTTATTTACATACCTCTTTATCATAAACTATCTTCTGAGATTATTTTCACTCTGTCCTCAATCACCAAAATGGAAGTCAATTTCTAAAAATAAAATAAAATTAGTACTAAAATATGACTGGAAGGGACCAAATTGAATTCCCATTATGCTAAAGATTTGGGGGTATAAGTAAGCAAAGATTATATACCTTCAACGTTGGCTGAAATATGAAAAAAATTATGAGTAAAAATAATTTATAATTTTGAAATGCTTAGTACATAAGGTCTATAGTTACCTCTAAAATGTAGTTACTGAGTAGTTATTAAATATAAATGCTGTAAAAACATAGGACATTTAAGGGATAGTATAGAAAAATTAGTATGTTGTATAAGAGACCTTTTAAAGGTATGGTACAGAAGCAAAGTCGCTTTCAAAATAGAAATCTTAGAGAGGCCAATCATATTTCCTAAAAAAAAAATAACCCAATAAATGAAAAATAATAAATTAAAGAATAGGAAATTTATATTGGTGTCAACAATACAAGTGGAAAAGCCCATTATATTTTGGCTAAAGTTTTATGATTGCTGAGTAATAAAATAGTTTTTTTTTTTTTCATTAAAGACACTTCTAAAATGATAAGCTGGAATACTTATTTTTTAAGGTGTGGTTGTTGATCACCTACATCCCTGTTAGGGTTGAATTGTGCCCACTCCCACTCCCGCCGAAGTCCTAATGCCAAATACCTGTGAAGGTGATCCTATTTGGAAATAGGATCTTTGTAAATGTAATCAAGTTACAGTGAGGTCGGGGGTGCCTGGATGGCTCAGTCGGTTGAGTGTCCGACTTCAGCTAAGGTCATGATCTCACATTTTGGTGGGTTGGAGCCCCACATCAGGCTCTGTGCCGACAGCTCAGAGCCTGGAGTCTGCTTTGGATTCTGTCTCCCTCTCTCTGACCCCTCCCCGCTCACACTCTGTCTCTGTCTCTCTCTCAAAAATAAATAAGCGTTAAATAAAAAAAATTTTTAAGTTAAAATGAGGTCATCAGAGTAAGCTCTAATATAATATGATGGGCGTCTTTATGAGAAGAAGAAAATGCCATATATGATGCCAGAGACAAAAAGGAGAGAGCCTGGAGACAACAGAGGCAGAAATCGGCCGTAGCTGTAAGACGAAGAACGCCAAGGCTACTATGAAGTTGTATAGTCAAAGAAGGGGTTGTACCCAGAGTATCAGAGGGATCATGGCCCTGCTGTTTTAGATTTCTAGCCTCTGGATTGAGAGAGAATAAATTTATATTATTTAAAGCCACCCAGTTTGTGGTACTTTGTTATGGCTGCCTTAGGAAACTAATACAGTCCCTAACCAGCATTCTTCCTATTACCTTGGCCGTAAAGGAAAATGTGCACAGTATTAAAGAAAGCTTGATATGACAGTATCTTATCAGCCACTCGGCACTCACGGGAGACAGCTTTCAATTCCTGTGTATGACTGAAGACGGCCTGAGGTTTCCATGTTGTAAGACATGGCATTTTAAAGATATAAAACCAGCATCAGCTTAGTTGTGACATCTTAGTTTTAAATTATGGAAAGGTATTTTCTTCCTACAACGCTTATTAAGAATTCACACAGAGGAAGTTCATTTTGCAAATTCATAAATGGTTCGTTTTTGGTGGAAGAAAACACTTGATAGTAGCTGGATAGGGCGTCTGCTTCCCTGTTTTCTGATTTTTGACCAGTTTTCATTTAAAACGGGAACGAGAAAAATCGCCTCCTTGATCTTGCGAGCATGGTTCTATTCTGGTGAAGTTTTAAAAGAAATTGTTTTCAGCTCGAGTTAAATGCTTTCCTTATTGCATGTTTATTTCTGTTGAAAACTGAAGAAAGCATAATCCACAGTAGAAGTGGTGTCTTTGTGATTTTAGTTACGCCTTGATTTGGTTTAGGAGGTGATCGAAATCAATTAGGCAAAATGCAGAAGCTTTCTAGGTGTATTGCACTGTGTCTTACCGGGATATCAAAACTACCAGCTAGGAGAGCGATGTCACCAAGAGCTCGTTCCTGACTTCTCTGCCCCCACCAGAAGTACATCTGTTCAAGAACAAGATACCTCTGAGAAAATCCTAGAACATGAGGCGGAGGCTGAAGTACTCCCTGCACAGAGACACGACAGACTGCATTAGAAGCGTAAGAGAAGGGGCCACACGTTGCCTTCAATGCTCCACCCCCCAATCTCCCCCACTCCCTCCATTCCCACCCCACGCCCCTCCCCCATGCAACACAGCACCACCTGGAGAGGTCATCCCTGAGCCTCCAGTGGGAAAAGAGAGCCCCGGAGGTAATCAGCGTCCACCAACACTGTGGGTTGTTTCGTGAATACTCCTACTCTGATCTTGCACCACAGGGTTTGCAGGCACTGGGAACGTGACCGCGACAGAAAAGGTGGGGGGTTGGGGAGGAGCTTGCAATAACCAGCACACAGATCTTGGCAGACTTGAGTTCTTGCCTGCAATGCCCAAGTAGCCATCCCAACTAGCAGTTTTGCTCATCTGCAGAAGCAAGTTGGGGTTGCACTCTGACCGGGGAACTCAGTGGGCGCAGATCTATCAGGTGTAGATCCTCAAATGAAGAGTTTTGCTGGCTCTAGAGCCCAGATTGCCTAAGCCCAGGCAAAGTGCTGGGTCACAGTCTTACCAGGCACTTTAACCAAAAGGGTGGGGGGAGCGGTGGACAGAGCGGATCACACCCAAAGCAAAGCCAGTACCAGGTATGGAGGTTTTCCTTGCTACACAGGCAGGAGGGAATAATTAAGCCAAGGCAGAGGGTCGCTCCAGGCCACTCCCAACCAGAGAGCCTATCTGCGAAATTGAGAGTAGCCTGGAGTGGGTCTTACCCTTCCCACCCAGGCAAGGGGGCTGAGACGTAGTCCTGCTGTGGATAGTGTCTTTGGGCCCATTTGACCAAAAAGGTTGACAAGAACACCCGAAAGCTGTAGAGCCCAGTGGTACTCAAGCCAGGAGAACAGAATGGACAGGCTCCAGACCAAAGTCAGTGGCCCTGTTCACTTAGACACATTAGGTTACAGATTGGCCTGAGCTAAGACAAAAAAAAAAAAAAGAGCTTCACTGGTTTTAGAGCAGTTTCTCCCACTGAGTTTGCAGAAGGAGTTTAATTGGTAGGCCTGCTCATCGATGAATACCGCCTTCAGCCTTTCCAACCAGAGAATCTAACCAGAGCACATGGGAAGTTGCATAGCCGATTCAACAGCCTTACGTACAACGGCACTTGAACAGAGAGCAGAGCCTGTGGCTTTCCCCATCTGCAGAGCAAACTGGTGGCCTCACCGGGCCAGAGAATTCAGTGCATAGGTAGGCCTGAATCAGGCCCCCAATGAGCTGCACAGGCCTTGGGCCCCAGCCTGCTGCCTTGGGTCCCCGGCCTGCTCTCCTGCCAGTGCAGGGAAGTTTATTCATAGCTCCATCTATTACTGAATACAGCACCCAGTATTGACTACCTACTAAGCATGCCCAGAGAATTCAGGCAACCATGGGGTCCATCCAATAGCTTCACATGGGTAGGGAATGAAACCAGCAATCTTACCCAACTGTTCTCAGCCCCATCCTCATCCACAGAGCTCAAACAGTTGCTTTGCCTCAAAATAGACAATAATAGCAGGACCCACCTGCCCAAAGACATTACGAACAGGCACACCCAGAAACCCAAACCAAGCTAACTGGTGAAGAAACTGTCTGACAAAGCAAACTTGTAAGTTACTCACATGCACAAATACTAATGTAAGAAATCAAGGATCACAAAAATTCAGGTCACTACGACACCCCTAAAAGAAATGAATAAAACTCCAATAACTGATCCTAAGGAAATGGAGCTTTATGAACTGTCAGACAAGCAATTCAGAATAAATCTCTTAAGGAAGTTTAGTGAACTATAAGAAAACACAGACAACTAAATAAAATTAAGAAAATAGTGAATATAGAAAACAAGTTTGACAAGCAAATAGCAACCATCAAAAAAAAAAGTTCTAAAGTTATTGAAAAATATAATAACTGAGTTGAAGAATTTAACAGAGAGTTTTAAAAGTGGATTAAGCCATGCAAAAGATGGAATCCATGAACTTGAGGATAGGACATTGGAATTCACCTGGACAATGGAACAAAAATGTTTTAAAAAATTCAAAAAGATTGAAAAAAAAACCCTACGGGAATTATAGGACACAATAAAAAGAAATAATTTTGGCATTATGGGAAGTCCAGGAGAAAAGAAAGAAAATGGTAGAAGGTATGTTTAAAGAACTTCCCAAGCCTGGGGAGAGAAATGGCCATCCAGGCAGATGAGGCCCAAAAGACCTTAAATAGATTGAACCCAGGAGCGCCTGGGTGGCTCAGTCGATTGAACGTCCAACTTCGGCTTAGGTCATGATCTCATGGTTCATGAGTTCGAGCCCTGCGTCAGGCTCTGTGCCGACCGCTCAGAGCCTGGAGCCTGCTTCAGATTCTGTGTTTCGCTCTCTCTCTGCCCTCCCCTGCTCATGTTCTGTCTCTCTCTCTCTCTCAAAAATAAATAAAACATTAAAAAAAATTTAAAAAAAGGTTGAACCCAAATAGGCCTACACTGAGACATTTTATAATTAAATTGTCCAAAATAAAAGTTTTAAATGAAAAAAAATAGTAACAAAATAAAATTTAAAAATAAAAATAAATACATTGTCAAAAGTCAAAGACAAAGAAAGAATTTTAAGAGCAGGAAGCAAAAAGAAGTTACTTATAAGAGAACTATAAAACGACAGGCAAAATTCTCAGGAGAAACTTTTCAGGCCAAGAGAGAATGGGATGACATATTCAAAATATTGAGAGAAAATAACTATCAACCAAAACCTCTGTAACTGGCCAAGCTAACTTTCAGAAACAAAGGATGGATGAAACTTTCCCAAACAAGCAAAACCTGAGGGAGTACATTACTACCAGACCTGTCGTACAAGAAATGCTAAAGGGAGTTCTTTGAGTGGAAGTAAAAGCACACTAATTAATAGCACAAAAACACAAAAAAAAGATGGCATAAATCTCACTGGTAATGGTAAATATATAGTCATAATCAGATGCTCCAAATTGGTAATAATTGTACATAACTCACAACTCTAGTCTAAAAGTTACAACAATTAATGTAGCAAAGTGACAATAAATACATATCTGTTATTAGTTATACAATATAAAAAACATGTAGGGGCACCTGGGTGGCTCTGTCAGTTGAGTGTCTGACTCTTGGTTTCAGCTCGGGTCATGATCTCACTGTTCTTGGGTTTGAGCCCCACATGGGGCTCCATGCTGATAGCACAGAATCTGCTTGGGATTCTTTCTCTCTCTCTCTCTCTCTCTCTCTCTTCCTCCCTCCCCCTCTCTGCACCTCACCTGCTTGCCTGCTCTCTCTCTCTCTCTCTCTCTCAAAATTAATGTTAAATAAAATAAACATTATTAAACAAATAAGCATTTAAAAAAAAAACAAGCATGTAAACTATAACCGAAATAACCTGAAACATGAGGGAGAGAAGAAATAAAAGTGTGAAATGTACTAGTTCTGTTTAAATTGTTATCAGTTTAAAATAGGGTTCTATAAATTTAAGAATTTGTATGTCAACTATATTTCAATAAAAAAATAGCAAAGGATCTGAATAGACATTTGTCCCAAGAAGATATATGAAAGGCCAACAGGTACATGAAAAGATAGTCAACAATAGCAGTCATTAGGGACATGCAAATTAAAACTACAATGAGATGTCACCTCACTTCTGTTAGAATAGCCATCACCAAAAAGACAAGAGACAACATACTATGATTTGGATGTGGAGAAAAAAGGAAAATTGTAAATTGGTGCAGGCACAGTGAAATACAGTATGGAAGGTCCTCAAAATATTAAAAATAGAACTACTATGTCATCCAGCAATTCCACTTTTGGGAATATATTCAAAGGAAGTGAACACACTAACTTGAAAAGATACCTGCACCCTCACGTTCAAAGCAGTGTTATTTACGACAGACAAGACAAGCAAAAACCTAAGTGCTCATTGATGAATAAATGGATGAAGAAGATAAATCTGTATCATCTCGCTTGTATGTGGAATATATATAAAAAAAAATCCTCATAGAAAAAGTAATCGCACTTGTGGTTACCAGAGGCAGGGAGTTGGAGGAGGGGAATCGGAGGAAGGTTGTCAAAAGTTACAATCTTGCAGTTGTAAGAAAAGTACTAGGGATGTAAGGTACAACACCATGACGATAGCTAACACTGCTTTTTGACATACAGAAAAGAGAGTAAATTTGAAAAGTTGTCGTCACAAGGAGAAAAAACTCCCTCCCCCCTTTTTTTTAATTGCATCTATATGAGAGGATGCATGTGAGCTGAATTTATTGTGGTAATTATTGCACAATATATATAAATGGAACCACTACACTGCCTGCTTTAAACTTACACAGTGATGGAAGTCAATTATTTCTCAGTCAAACTGGAAAAATGCAAAATAGAAAAGAGCATTGTTTTTCATGTTTACTTTTGAGAGCGAGAGAGAGACAGCGTGCGAGCGGGGGAGGGGCGGAGAGAGAGAGGGAGACACAGAATCAGAAACAGGCTCCAGGCTCTGAGCTGTCAGCACAGAGACTGACTTGGGGCTCGAACTCACGGACCGCGAGATCATGACCTAAGGGAAGTCGGATGCTTAACTGACTGGGCCACCCAGGGGCCCTGAAAAGAAAATTTTTTGTAATGTTTTAAAAAAAGTTACCAACTAAAAAGAAGAGAAAAAATTTTTAAATGGGTTTCAAAAATATACCATCTATTAGCTCTTTTTTAAATTAACTCTACCCCCAAAGTGGGGATCAAACTCACAACCCCAAAATCACCCATTGCGTGCTCTACCGACTGAGCCAGCCAGGCTCCCCACTACTTATTAACTATTTTAAAAATAAATTTCAATCATCATCATATATATGAAAAACTCATAACAACAAATGTTCAGAAGCACCAGCATGTCTCTACCTTGTTTGAAGTGCTACAGGTAATTTAAAAGTGGAAAATTTATGTCCTGTCTCTGAAAAGAAGCTTACAATCTATTTGAAAAGAGAGGATGTATAGTAGATCCATTAGACAATTAGAAAATAATATAGAGATTTTAGATTGAGCCTCAAACTGTGTCCAGAATGACAGTTTTCCATAGCCACAATTTCAATGTCAATTAAATACTGAAGTCATCCTAAAATTGATACAGATATGATAATGCCTAGTAGTTTAGAGAAATAAAATCAACTTTGGTGTGGGGCATATATTTCTGTACTCTAGATTTTTTTTATGTTTATTTATTTTTGAGAGAGAGAGAGACAGTGGGTGGGGAGGGGCAGAGAGAGAGGGAGACACAGAATCTGAAGCAGGCTCCAGGCTCTGAGCTGTCAACACAGAGCCTGAGCAGGGTTCCAACACACAGACCGCAAGATCATGACCTGTGCTGAAGTCGACGCTTAACTAACTGAGCCACCCAGGCGCCCCTATATTTTTTATTTAAAGAAGAGATCATTGGAGTCACCTGGGGGCCTGAGTGGTGGAGTAGGGACAGGCATAGTGCATGGATATTGCTTGTTAGCGCTGAAGAAAGAGGTAGGTGTGGGATTAGAAGACAGAGGCAAATAGGCACCATGCTAGGGTGTTGGTGGGGGTTGGGACTAAAAAAAATATGCAGAATCACAAAATTAGAGTTGTATGACGGATGGGTTAATATTATAAAGTGCTTTTATACGTTAGAAAGACATCAATATTATTTGAAGCCAGATGATGTTGGAAATAGTGACTATGTGTAAACTCAAGCGTGAGTGACATAAAAGAAAAGAAGGCTATGTCTCTAGTCAAATAGGCAACATCAGGAAGTGGAAACTTATTTTTCCAAAATGCATCAGTCAACACTCTACTCAACGTCTGCCTCACCACCGCCACTTCCCCAAAAAAATGAAAGAAAAAGAAACTTTGTCTTATCAGCACACTCTTTGTCTACTGTTCCTGTCCATGATTATTCTTTAATTCCAACTTTTAGATGTACCAGGTATCACAGAGAGGGGTTATGAAATACACGGATGCTACAATGGAGACTACCATAATGGTGAACTGGGATTAAACATATATCATCTCAAATAGTTTCACTTACATTATCTTCAATAAAGAAATATAACATTCAATATCGGCCTTATTCCCCTAGGATATGCTGCTCTGTTTCCTTCATAGAAATGTAGTGCTTTCTCCCATGTGTTAGTTTATATATTAATTTAATTGTAACCCTCTCAAAGGTAATTGTATGATTGGGAAGCAGAGTGGACACAAGAACGTCTAAGAACTAAATCTGCTCAGATTTATTGTATATTTGATTGACTGGGGAAATGACTTTCAGTTGACATCTGAGCCAACAAGTTAGCTGAAATAAAATTTTGCTTAATACCTTTGCATCAATAATCTAGGCACAGACTCATTGATTGAGAAAGTCTGATCAATAGAGTATTACTGGCTGCCTAACTATAACTTTTTTTGCTAATTCTGCTGATGACCTTCTTACCACTGCTTCTCAGGTTCACCTTTTTTTCCACTTTGAAATTCAATTTGCTCCATTTGCTGTTATTTAAAGAATTTACACACCCAATTGATTTTATCCACCCGCTATAGTTAGTATATAGGATGCAAAAGATTGCCCCTGATTGTGGTGAAGCTTTGGAACTGCCAAAGCAGTCTAATATTTAGCAAGCATTTTCATTTCAAATATACTTGGGGAAAAAAGAACCCCAATCAATCATGTGGGCAAAATAATTTAAAACATGGAATATTCCCATTTTAACAATTATTCATATAGCAAAGGCTTTACAAGTATGAAAGAGGATACTGTTGAACTCAAAAAAAATAAAACACATGGAATTAAGAAAGTGTGGGTCTGGTTTTCGGGATAGAGGATAATAAAGGAAAGGAGGCAAAGCCACCCCAACTGCAGAAGAAGGCTCATGAATATAAACCTCATGAATTACAGCTCAATGAAACTTAGAAACAATTGTCAAAAATCACGAAGTTCTGAGATTTTGATGTACATACAAGGGAAGACATTAACCTGTCACAGTTTCATGGATGCTGAAAGAAGACACAAAACCCCTGGGTCAGAGATCAAGAACTTTGCAGCTCATAGCAATAACAGTAGCCAAATTATCAGCATTTGCGCTGTTCCCCAAGCCCTAATTTCTCAGAGCAACATGAACAGAACCAGGTAACACCAGCACATGAGGTGTGTTGTGTTACAGAAGAGACACCCTGAACTTGGGAGCCTTTACCTTTTATAATAAACAGTAAGCATGTCTTCCTTTTACTCCAGAGGGAGACATTATCTCTATCTTGCAAGACTTTGCTATACCCACATCCTTGAAGTGACAGTCCAAAGCAGAAGTCATTAGCGTCTTTGTTTGCAAAATGTGCAGAAAAAACAAGACATACGGAGAACTGTCTCCCACCAATTATCTGACGTGAACCTCTCATTTTATAGTTACTGAAACTAGAATAGGCTGAGATCTGAAGAAGCACACTTCCCGGCTGAATCCCTGACTCCTCAGTTTATTGAGTTCTTCACCTCCAGTGACTTTCTTTTCCACTCTAATCAAGCCACTCATTCTCATGGCTCTCTGCAGAACTTGGCATTAAGCAGACCTACTCTATCTCTAGCAAACTGAAATCAAACTTGATCTGATGACTGCCCACAACGTCCTCCCCTTCCAGCCCTCTCACTCAGCGACTGTACCTTTTCTCCAGGACCTCGGTTTTCTAGGCCACTGGTCTTCACATACTTCTTTTTCCAGCTTAGACTTCATCGCCCAACCCTGCAACTTCTTCATCCTGTTTTGCCTCCTTGGCATTTCCCCAGTGACACCTCAGTTTTGAATAGCATTAACTTCCGGTTTCTGTCTTCGGTATACCTGGTGGGGCTCGTGAAGATCATACATTTGCGTGGAATGGTTTTAATACAAACTCGTGACCTCCCACATGCAGCTGATGCTCAAGCCAGCATTTTGTAGCTCCATTGCTCTTCTGAATTCTGACTCAATGGGACCCACGTTTGCAACGAATGACATCATTTCTGCGCAGAAAAAAGTAGAGGTCACCAGATAAAAATGTGCTCAACTTCTGAACCCCAAACCTGCAAAAATAGCTATAAAGCCATCCATCTTGTTCATCGGCTCAAATGGAGGTAATGCGTCTCCCATCTCCTGAGACCAAGGTTAATTCTGCTATCATGCTTTAGAGTTATATCAGAGTCTGCTAATTGTTCCCCAATATCCAGTCTGCCTGCTTCTGAACTAACATAACATAACTGCAAAATTATAGTGGGACACGTGACCATTCAGAGTCAAGACCAAAATTTCCATCTGTACCTTTAGTTAAATGTGGCCACAGAATGAAAGCAAAAATGTATGTAACTTCTGGGAAGCACCCTTAAAAGAACGGGCTATAACCTTCTCTCTCTCCCTTCATACTGCTGTATGAAACATAGATGTAGTACAGTCTAGAGCATCAATATCCAGTAGAAATACAATGCAAACCACAAACACAAGCTATAAAAGTGATTGAAAAGTTTCTACTAGCCACATTAAAAGAGTAAAAAGAAACAGATGAAATTACTTTTGATAATGCTGCTCATTTAATTCAATATGTCTAAATGATCATAACTTCAAGATATGATTTACACAAAAATTATGCATGAGCTATTTTACATTTTGCTGTTCTCAATTTCAAATCCCAGTGTGTATTTTATAACTGCAGCACACATCAATTGGGACCAGCCACATTTCAAGTGCTCAGCAGGACACGTGACTGGTGGCTACCATATTGACTAGCCCAGGGATAGTTTTCTGTTGGGGATCTTGGCCATGCATGACCAAGCAACAATACAAAAAGAAACAAGTTTCTCACAAAATGGCTTCAACCAGTGCCGTTCTACTTGGCTGAATTCTTGGTTGACAGAAACATAAACTTTCATCGTAGCCCAAAATTATCCTGGGCTTTCTGTCACTTGTAGCTGAACCCCAGCCCCGCTTCTGCTTCAATAGGAATGTGTTTCGTTTCTCTGCGACACATTTTACGGCTACTCTTCATTTGATTCAGTAGCGTGAAGTACAAGGAACCTCGCCTAGGGATGGCTAGACTGTGTAGTAGTTAAGAACACAGACGCCACGGCCAGGCTGGCATCAGTTTCATCCCGGCTTCCCAGCTTACTGGCTGATGACCTTGAGCAAATGCTTGACCTCTGTGCCTCAGTTTTCTCCTCTATAAAATGTGAGTAAGAATAGCAACACTTACCTCACAGGCTTGTTACGAGGATTAGAAAAAAGTGAATATATATAAAATAGTGCGAATAGTGCCCAGGACTTCTAAGTGTTAAATAAAAGTTAAGTTTTATAAATCCTCATATACAGTTCCTCCTTGTGACCCTAAATATTCCAGATCTTTTTATCTTGAAGACTGGTAATAACAACAAATCCCTCAACGGCTTGTCGGTCGGTCCTTCAGGACCAAATGAAGAGCTGCCGATGCCCACATCTCCCCTTATTCACGACCACGGACACTTCGGCCCACCGCAATCTGGCTTCTATTCCCGCCCCTCTTCTGAATCACTCTCATCTCTGTTGCATTCGAAGATTAACCATTCCCCATTTTGAAATAGCTTCTTTGGTTGGTTCGCTGAATTTGTTTCCTTTTCTTTTTCCTCTTGGGCCATCTTTCCTCAGTCACCTCTGTGGGCTCCTCTGTCTCAGCCTCATATGCCTCAGTTTCCATCGTGGGCTTTTTTTGTTCTCTTTTTCTATGTGCTCGTCATTCTCATGAGGATCACGGTATCTCAAGCCCATGTAACATTTCTGTGGTCTACACTTGTATTGATATTTTTTACTTAGATGTTCAACAGGGACACCCTTATTTTAACTTTCAAACTCATTCTTCCTTCTGGTATCCCTATCTCAGTGCAGTGGCCCAAACACCTGTCTCGTTTGCCCAAGCTAAGAATATGGGTGTTATCCTCAACTCCCCTCCCTCCCTCAACCCTACCAAACCAATTAATTACCAAGTCCTTCTAATCCTGCTCCTGAAATGAATCCTCACATTCACTTTCTACATCCCTATAACCCATTCAAGTCATCATTATTTTATACTTTAATCAATACTCTCCTATATTTATTGTCCCAAATTTCTTCAATCCATTCTTCATACTAAATTTCAAAAGCATGATTATTTATGCCCCTGCTTAATTTCCTCACTATCTCAGGAAGAAGCCCAAATCCCTTAATATATTGTAGAAAGCCCTGTGTCATCTGCTATTTACTTACTTCTCTAATTCCAAACTTGTCCTTTTCCACCCCTAGCCTCTTCAGATGCTATACTTTAGATCCCTTAACTCATTTCAGCTCCTTGAACACACCCTGCTCGCTCTCATCCTTTGGCCTCTAGTGGGCACTATGGTTTTCCTCCAAGGACCTATTTTTCCTCTCATCTACTGGATGGAAGCTTGATTTCTAGGCACTCTTGATCCCAGTTCCAGAAGAACATTCTGACTAACCAAACTATTCAATGGGACCCCATCTCCCATGTCCAGTTATTGATTCATGGGTAAGCACATGACCTAAGTTGGTCAGTCATAATGAATCCCAAGTTTTTTACTTGATGATGAAAGGGGGGGAAAAAAGTCTTTCTTTTCATTTTTGGCGTGAAGCCTAAACTGATGTCGTAATTTTGCTACCACGAGGAGATCCAAAATCAGGACAAAATCAAAGCAGAGGAAAGCAGAGTCAAAGAATCAGAAGGATATTGAACTAGAACCCTGATAAAGCTACATCTGAAAACTTACCTGGACGTTTTAGTTACGTGAACTAATAAACTTCTATTGTTATTAGACTGTCTGAGTTAGGTTACCTGAAAAAGAAATCCTGACCGAAATAGGAAATTTTGCTTACTGATTCCTCTACCTGCAATGAGTTTCTCTTGTTTCTTCACCTAGTTAACTCCTATTCATTCTAATCTGGTCTCAGTGTAGATACCAGCACCTGCATAAATCTTGTCTACACTGGTATAGGTGCCCCTTCTATGTATCTTCACAGCACCCTGAATCACCTCAATCTCAATAATTTATAACTGTTCGTTCTTCTTGTCCCTTAAGAGATTAAAAGCTCTGTGAGTTTAGACGCCATGTCTTTGGTTATAATTGGTGGGTTTTTTTTTTTTTTTTGGATTTTAATATACTTCCCAGTACAGGGTACATGCTTCATAACTATCTGTTGAAATGATTATAAACTAACATTTATAGAGTACTGTCACTATGTCAGGCATTGTGCAAAGATCTTCATGTATCTTATTTAATTACTACATGTGTATGTACAGTTATTATTAACCATTACTATTTTATAGATGATGAATTGAAAATTAGGGGGTGAACTCCATGTTCACACATCTAGCCAATGTTAGAGCCAGAATATAAAGCCAAGTAGTCTGTCTGTATAGAGTATGGTCTTAGCTGTTAACAATAGACTGCCTCCATAAGAATTAAGGGGTCAATAGAAATCATACTTAGAACTCTGCTTGTCTTACTCTCTTCAGTGTTTTCCCAACATTCCACTGTTGAAAAACACCTTTCAGCCCTCTTCCCAAAGCTCTCTTTGCCAGATCAAAACCATGGAGAACAGTGATCAAGGTTTCAGCATAAGGAGGAATGGGGAAAAAATGTGATTAGATTCTTCACTTTTGGTGAAATATTCCACCTCGTCCATCCTGAGCTTAAGTGTAACCTTAGTGTTTGCAATGCTCTGTTTTAATGTAGCTCCTTCTTATTTTTTTACCCTAAGAAAATTTAGGACTAACTCCAATTAAGTTGTTTTGAGAAGGAAATTTTTCACAACTGTGAAATTTCAGAGCATTGAACTAGTTTTGGACAGCATTATGACTGCATAACATTCCTGACATAACTCAATGTTTATTTGTAGAAACTAATGCCCCAGAATATTCTCATGGGACTTGAAGTCTCCCCTTTGCTCTTTTTCCCTGGTTGGCAATTCTTAATATCCATTATCCAACTATAATGATGTAAAGTAGGATGTATTCTTCTTGTAAAAAAAAAAGTGATGTGCAACTTGACTCAATTTCTCTAGTTAGTATATTAATACTTGTTTTAGGGTAATGTATTTGAGTACTTACAGCATGCCAGGCTTTGAAGAAACAATGCTTGAAACAAAGTCCCTGCCCATTTAATAGGTGTAGCCTCTAATTCAAATACTCTACAATTTTTAGACCACCATTTGAGTGATTATTCTAGGTTTAAACATATTTTTAGCTGAGTTAATCTTTAAAATTTTTTTTAATTAGCTTTTTTTCCTTATTACATAAGCAATACATGTTCACTATAAAAAAATTAGAAAAGCATGCAAACAAAAAGAAGAAAATAAAAATAACCTATGATCCCAACACTCAGAGATAATCACTTTAATTATATTGTGGATGTTCTTCCAGACTTGTCTTCTGCATAAACACACCAACACACTTTAAAACACACACACACACACACACACACACAAATATGGGATTTTCATCTGCATCCTCTTTTGTAAATTGCCTGTTTTATTCAACACTATGTGGGGTGGCACTACTTTGGGGTATGACGGTAAATTTAGTAGATGAACTCTGGTAAACAGGCTGTGAACTGCCTTTATCTGCTTTTAGTAGAGGATCCACAGAAGCATGGTACCTTTCACATTTTCTTCCTTCTGATATAGAGGAAATCTTGACTCTAATAAATCCGACAAACTTACTTAAGCTCCACAGACAAACCTGAAAGAATATTTTGGATAATACTCAAGAAAAAGTGTAGTTTTTGAAAGTTAAATGTAAAACTGAAGAAATGTATAATTGAAGAAAACTGAAATCTGAGGACCTATATCATTTTGATTACTTAAATACACAGATCGAATGTACCAGATTCCTTCAATCAACCACCCAACTCCACGTAGATTCTAACTACAAACCATCAAAACATCGTAGAAAAACTGGGGACAGGGGCATCAATTTCAATATATGCAGATAACTGGCTCAATTATTCACCTTTTATTTACACAATTTGCATGGTAAAAACACAGACCTACTATGTCCTGTAAAAATAAATAGATAAATAAGTAAACCTTCCCACATTACAGTCAATGATTCACATCATGTTTCAAAGGATTTTAAAAATAGTTGGTGTGTGAAGGGCATCTGGAGATTTAAGCTTTCCCCACTGCATGGTTCACTGCTAATATATCTGGGATATATCTATATTGGCACAAACATAACTAGTGAAATAATGTTTCAAAGATGACATTTTTAATGTGGGAGAGAAAAGTGTGACCTAATGTTAATTACAGATGTCAATTATATTTGTGTTGTTTAGGGAACATTATGTCATTGGCAGTGTATTAAAAGATGGGCAGCCATAATTTGAAATCATTTTGGCAAGCTACTGTCTGTAATGGAAAGGAACAGTGGCTGCCATCTACTAATCTCCCAGGGATATCAGAAAGCTTAGTAGCTCTAAAAATAAATTGCATCATTAGAAAAAATAAGAATCTATGAAAAACTATATGAGCAACTTGTGATGATTTCCACTAAGACAGAAAAAGAACATTGGGTGATTCTATTGTGTTTTTTTTTTCAAACTTAAGGAGGACGGCCATAAAGAAGATGGTGACCAGCTGTTCCTCCGGGTTATTGCAGGAAATGGCTTAACTTGCAAGATAAATTTAAGTTGACATAATGTAAGAACTTCTTGACAGCATCGAATTTTAACCACTTAAAATAGGCTCCTAAGGACAGCTGAGGGAAATGTCTGCTTTGAAAATCTTTAACGTTGTGATTATGATAAGCATTACAATTGGCTGCTGGGTAAGGTCCCATTTAGAAGGAGAGAGCCGGTTTTGGGCAAGATTACCAAATGTGTCCGAAACTTTTCCTGCCCTACCTTTCGGCATTGTCTCACAGAGCCATTCCAGAAGATTCTAGTCAAATCACCTATTTATTTTTTAATTCACTTAACAGTATGGGCTGCCTACTCCTTGCTCCAGTATGTGGAGTGTATTAATTTATTTGTCCAAAATGTATAGGTGTAATATTTATGCATGGATCTTATGGTTTTGGGGGGGGTATTTTTTTTGGTAACTGTTATTTTTTGTCCTTTCAAATAATAGATATTATGTATATGGCACAGGCATCACAACAATATGGGGTAGCAATGGGAGAAGATAAGAATATACAATGTATTTCTTCTGACACTGTGGGTTAACAGGTAATGTTCAGACCACAGTAGGATTTCAAGCAATATCCAGGAATAGAAAGAGATAATCACTTTGATAAATTAGCATCTATTATAATTTAAAAGTTTATATCTGTTGTTTTTAGTCTTTTTTTTAAGAAACCCCCCTTGTAATAGAGTCAGATGTAAAGGAGACCTCACATAATATAAAAGCTATTCTAATAATAATGCCTAATTACCAAGATGATGACATCACCAGAAACACACATATACTTAAAGGTACATGTGAGATGTATGTGAGCACGTAAGCATTGGGCTCTTAAATATAACAAAAATTTAAAAAAAGAATAATTGAAAAACTGGTAGTTATTGACAGTCTCACAAGATGAAGTAATTGAAGTTCCAACATTTAAAAAATGACATATAATGGGTGGTAGCTTAACAAGAGGAAAGAAAGAAAGAAAGAGAATGAGAAAGAAGAAAGAAAGAAAGAAAGAAAGAAAGAAAGAAAGAAAGAAAGAAAGAAAAGGGAGGAAGGAAAGAAGAAAGAAAGAAAGAAAGAAAGAAAAAGAAAGAAAGAAAGAAAGAAAGAAAGAAAGAAAGAAAGAAAGAAAGAAAGAAAGAAAGAATCGTGAAGAGGGGAAAAGGAAATTACATAAAATCAATTAATTCCATTTGAAAGGGAGACTATACTACTCAGTGTTTCAAGATTCCTTCTGGAAGCAGTGAGGCTCTCTGATTCCCCGTTTCTTTATATCATGAAGTCGATTCTTTCAGGCCTATTCAGCCTCATCAAACTGGGTCTCCCACTGAGAAACATCATTAAGATGGCAGCTCCCCCAATCTTCCACCTGAGAAATGGCTGCTGAATTCACAGATTTTCATCCCCCACTGCACTCCCTCATATCCCACCGATTTCAAAGGGAGCCGTGTATGTCGAAGACAGATGCAGAGACACAGAGAGGGATGTTTGGACCCTTATATTCCTAAAAGCGAACCAAGTTGTACAAGGAGGTTCAATATTTTTCTACATAATTTAATCGGGGGGGATTGTACACAGCACAAGTATTATATTTACCCAGAAAGACTGCCTTAATGATTCATTGTATTCTTTTCATTTATTAATAACCTTATATACCGATAGAGATATGTATATCCTTTTCTTAAATTATGTTGTCTGTGTTAATACATACGATATAGGATTCTTTTGCCTGCATGTTCATGTTTGGCTTCCACAGCCAATATCCATAGACTATACTAGAACATGTAAAACATTTAAATTCCAAAAAAATAAATAATGTTATACACTGAACATATCCTTTCTTATATAATATTGCTGTACTTTATGCAACAGGTGTAATCCTGAACATTTTGGTAATGATTGATTTTTTTAAATGAAAAATCTGTTCTAAATGACCTCATCGACCCATGTGAGATGGCATTTCAAGGAAATCTAGGTTGAATCTTTTTTAAAAAAATAAATAATCCTTTGGAAAAATAAGAAAACACCCCTGTGCAATAGTTAATATTCTATGTATTTGCTTATTATATTTTCTCACAGTGGTATACACTTGAACATTTTTATACACATATTTATATGGCTATTGTCAGACATTCATTTGATAGGCATCTACTGACCTTACTAATTTTTCATTTTTTTAAATGTCAGTGTCCCACATTTGGGTCATATTACTTAAGATACTCACCTGCCAATATGTTCTAAGAGATCCTTTTACTTGATTCGCTTTTGTGTCTCTCTTAATGGACAATCCATACAATACACTTGATATTTGTTTTTAAAATTCAGTGCATATAGCACTGTTAATACAAAGCTTTCTTTGGCTAAGGATTAAAATCAGTAAGATTAGGGGCACCTGGGTGGCTCAGTCAGTTATGCGTCCGACTCCAGCTCAGGTCGTGGTCTCACGGTCTGTGAGTTTGAGCCCCGTGTCGGGCTCTGTTCTGACAGCTCAGAGCCTGGAGCCGACTTTGGATTCTGTGTCTCCCTCTCTCTCTGGCCCACCCCCTCTCACACTCTGTCACTCTCAAAAATAAATAAACATTAAAAAAATTTAAATCAATCAGATTAAATTCTCTCATCTGTATTACTAATTGAAGAAGGGAAAATATGTTTTGTTTCTTTTTAAACATTTCTTGGGTGTTCTATGTTGAACACCTACGACGTTTTGTCTCTTACTCAGTTTCATTATCCTTCCCTATTAAATGTCTGGACATTATAATGTATAGCTTTTCAATAATAGGCATAGATTTTTGTGCATTCTGCTATGCAGGTAATCATGAATGCTTTCTTACAAACTATCCAAACAGTACAAAAGACTTTTGAGTCTTTGCACCTGCTCCTTTCCCAACCTGAAACACTCTTTTATCGCATTTGAGAGAGAAATGTTTTTCTCATTTTCAGTGAGACTTTCACCTTCTCTGAGACACCTTCACTGACCACTACCTAACATTATATTATGTATTTATATCGTAATTGTCTGTTCCCAACAACAATGTGAGCCCTGACAGTGTGGTGGAGGGGATGGGGGAGTAAGGGGGAGAGTATCAGTCTATTCACTGCTGTGTCCCTAATTCCCAGAACATAGTAGTGCCTTGCATGTATTAGACACATATCAGTTTTAGTTTGATAGATGAATTAATGGATTAATAAATAAAATGAATGCATTTCAGTTTCTAGAGAGTATTACCACAATAGAATACATGGACTTCAAGTGATTAACTTTTTCAACCTAATGCCATAGATCTTAAGTTCCTAAAAACACAGGTTATATACAGTAGGTATTCAGGTAGACCTTGTACCATCCGCGTGCTGTCACATGGTTCCAAGTTCAGCACAATCACCAAAAAGTCACTTGAGATCAGTGTCTCCAAACCAAACGATGCCAGGTCTGAAACGTCAAATGTAAAACATATATTCCGAGGTAAGGGTAAATCATATATGTTGCTGATTCAAATCGCTGTCTTTAATTGTCTTCAAGTTTATAGTTGTCGGCGAGTCCCTTTCGCAATTGAAATAGTTGCACATATCTCATCCAAGGATCTCTGTGAATATTCATGAATTTAAGATTTCAAGCAGGATGAAGAGCATTCAGATGAGTGACAGAAATGATTTTTAGGTGAAAATATGGTACAGCTGTCTAACTCTGAAATATCTCATTGAAACAAATAATCCTTATAATAAAACTTTGTAACCATTAGAATTGTCCAAATATGAAATAGCTTTCCCAGAGTGATAGTCAGTGTCCCATTTCCAAATTATATAATCATAATTTGAATCACTATATTTTGAGACACGGTAAAAGCAATCATTGAATCTAAGTGTTGAATTAGACCAAAGGATGATTATTTTATCAGAAAATTATGTTCTGTGGCAGACATTCTTTAGGATATTAATATTACAGAAATTAAAATATATATTTAATATGTCATTAAATACTTTGGGGAAGCTTCTTTTTGAAAATTCAATGAAATAGTTGTTTGCTTACTGTGTGATGCCTCAGAGCCACTAATATGCTAACATGCATTAAATAGTTCCCAAATAAGAATGTACTGTGCATAAAGTGTTTCCCAGACATATTGACCACAGATTCCAGTTTGCAGAGAGTATCTAATAACAAAAGTATTTCAAAACACATCTTTTGGATGATACTGAAGTTGATGATTCTAGATCACTTAGAATTCTGTTACTTTAACATTCTGTTAGTAGGTCATTTTTAAAGTCCAGACATTAGAGCCCAGAGCGCAAGGTGGATTTAAGCAACTCTATCTATGAACCATCCATCTCATTTCCAACCCAGCCATTTTAAGTTTTATCCCTTTGAAGTATTGGGTATTTGCCTAAGAGTTTATTTGAAAACAAAGACGGTTTGACAGCTTAAAATAAACACCCACCATCTGTAAATATTGTCTTTCAAAATCATTCAACAAAATTGTGTTTACTTGTCATGATAGTGTCAGTTTATGTGCACACTATCTTACCTGCAAAAAAACACATATATATGAGCTATCGAGCTTTTCTTCTGAATAATTTATGTTAAAATATCTGCTTTACAGGGGCACCTGGGTGGCTCAGTTGGTTAAGCATCCAACCTCAGCTCAGGTCATGATCTTGCGGTTCACTAGTTCAAGCCCCGCATAGGGCTGTGTGCTGACAGCTCAGAGCCTGGAGCCTGCTTCAGAGTCTGTGTCTGCCCTCTCTGACTCTCCTCCGCTCACACTGTCTCTCTCTCAAATGTAAATAAACATTAAAACAATTTTTTTTGAAATATTTGCTTTACAATCTATATCCAGAACATATTGCTTCATGTATCTTTCCTTAAACTAATCATGGTTATTTAACCACATTTATAACCTTAAATTTGGTGACAAGAATATCTTAATCTTAATTATAATAAGCATAGGGGTGCCTGGGCTCAGTAGGTTGAGCGTCCCACTTCGACTCAGGTCACGATCTAGTGGTCAGTGGGTTTGAACCCCACGTCGGGCTCTGTGTTGACAGCTCAGAGCCTAGAGCCTGCTTGCATTCTGTGTCTCCCTTTCTCTGCCTCTCCCTTGTTTGTGCTCTCTCTCTCAAAAATAAATAAATGTTAAAAATCTTTTTAAAAATAAGCATATTGGTCATTAGACATATATATAGTGTGTTTCAATAATGTATATATTAAACTTACGTAGTGTATTTCAATAATGCATATTATTGAAACACTTCCTTACATGTTACAAATTTAAGACATCAAGACAAATCTCACTGCAAAGTTTCTCTGCATAGGTGACAAATTAAATATGTAAAGTTATTAAAACCTGTAAAATGAATTTTACTTTGAGTAAAAGTTACTTTTAATGTCAAACTGCTAATTAAAATAGAAAAACCAAATAACAATTTTCGAACAAATGAGTGAGAACATGCAAAATAAAGCAACAGCATTAGACCATGCACAATCTACTGTTTCAGTATCCCCAGACCTTACCACAATCCAGTCCTGAGGGGAAAAAAAAGGCTAAGTAAGAGAAACCAAATTCATATGATAAAAGACAGAGTCTCAAAATAAATGGTAAATGACAAATGTGAATTTTGAAGTACCTTGGAGTAAATACAGAAAGTGTATTCATGCCATCACTACTTTGTAAAAATATGGATATTGGGAATAATAAATACAATGATGATAATTAATGACAATTAGTAAATTAAATGCTACATAAGCAGAAGGTTGAAAAATTGTATGAGCCAAAAGTCTCCACAAAAACAATATAAAATGAATAGGTAAAAATCCATTATAAATAAACCTTCTGTTCCCTAGCATTTGCCCTCTGGTTTGTAGGATGGTATTTACACTTGGTGGCAAGGCTGTGACACAGCCCTAGCAATGTAACACCTGGAAATTACACAAATTTCAGTATACTCAACACCCAACTCAAGTAAGAAGGGGTCCCTGCCAAATCACCAACTCCACTGAACACTTTCAAATAAGAAATAAGTGGTTTGGTAATGTGAGGCTTTGCTTTTGCTTTTTCTTTAATAAAGTGGTCAACAGAATGCTATTTGTGCGATTTATAGTTTCCGAATCAGTGTGAAAGAAATAAGGTTAAAGGTATGTTCAAAATATAGTTTCCGTTTCACTCAATCCAATCAGGAACCGAGAGCTTTTAATTCAATGGTTATTTATCTACAATATCATTGTATTTATGGTTAAGATTTTGCCAGCGTTTTTATCCAAGTAATCTTATTTTAATTTTTTTAACGTTTATTTATTTTTGAGAGAGAGAGACAGAGCATGAACGGGGGAGGGTCAGAGAGAGGGAGGCACAAAATCTGAAACAGGCTCCAGGCTCTGAGTGGTCAGCACAGAGCCGGACGCGGGGCTCGAACTCACGGACCGCGAGATCGTGACCTGAGCCGAAGTCGGACGCTTAACCGACTGAGCCACCCAGGCGCCCCTAAGTAAACTTATTTTTAATAATCTCTACACCCAGTGCGCGGCTCAGGTTCAAACCCACAACCCCAAGATCAAAAGTCACGTGCTCTACTGACTGATCCAGCCGGGTGCCCCTCAAATCATCTTAGTTTAAAGAATAAAGTATTGTGCCTCCAATGAATAATGACAAATTTAAACTTTAGATATTCAAAGTTTTTTTTTTAACCTGTAGATTTTCTTTAATTCACAGACATTTAGGCAAAAAAAGTTCAGTTTGAGATGCACTTAAAATGGGAACCATACAAATATTTGCTAATCTTTCCTCAAGGAAAATTATCTAATGTAGGTTAGGTATACATTGCAAAATATGCGATGATTTGTTCATGCTTCCTCCGGAACTTCTTTTACCACAATATGTCAGTGCTATCCACAGATTCATAGAGAAACGTGTGGGGGAAGAGAAAAATGTGGTACAGGCTTACCCTTAAACCATTTGGAGCATCCACTGTCTCAATCTGCCTGGCTCTGGTTTAGTCGTTCTCTGCCTTAACCTTAGATTGAATCTGATCCAGGTATGATCTAGGGTTGATGGAAGGGGTTAGGAAGAAGCTGAAAAGGTAAAGAGAATAAAAAAGAGAAAATTGGCTGATTGTCTTCCTTTGACAATAGCTTCAGGAAAGCTAACAAGGCCTTAAGTTAGCTCAAGACACTAGTAAGACACTAGTGAAAGCAAAGAGCTTCCTAACTTCTCTTCTAAAACGTTCGAACTATTCAGAAATCAACTAGACTCTATATCCAGCTAAATGATACCAAAAAAGGCCTAAGCTCAATTCATTATTCTTTCTCCCCCCATTTCCTTTCGATTCAGCCCGGGATCAAAAATCTCAGGCTCCATTACCCATCCAATACTCAAGAAAGAATGATACCCGTTCACAGAAATTGAAATGTATGGAGACATACACAGACATCACTGCTACAATTCAGTGTTAGTGTTTTGGATACTGTCATTGATTTGAGTGGGGATGACATTGATTTCCAATCTTTCCACTAATAATAAAAGGTGCCATTAATGGAGGTCTGCTTATCATTTGTCTGTTTATTTATATATAAAAACAATTCCTTTAAGCTAAAGGCGATAGCAGAAGAACTCCAACCTGAATCACATTGATCCTATAACTACCAGTGCACAGTAAATCAAAACATTAAAAAGCATGTTAAATTAGATCATAGGATTGCAGTCAACCAAATGCAAAATGTGAATTCTACAGACACAAAAATCAGAAGAAAAAAAAAAAAAAGAAAAAGAAAGAAAACAGTCCTATGCTAAAACAAACTTAAGATATATATAAATCAAATGCAATTTGTTTTGATATTGACTCAACAAACAAGTCATAAAACATAGTTATGGGGCAGTAAGGGAAATTGAATGCTGAATGTATACTAGAGAGTTATAACAATTTTTAAATGTTAAGGCATGATGATGTTACTGCGATTATTTTCTTAATCCTAATTTCTTAGAGATCTATGCCAAAGTTTCGGTTTTAAAAATGTGATTTCAGATTTGCTTTAAAATAACTCATAGGTGAAATAAAGTTGACCAATTATTAATATTAGATTATAAATAATATGTGTTGACTATACTTTTCTGTCTATTTGGGCTATGTTTAAAATTTTCCACAAGAAAGATTTTAATGAATAAATAAAGGTGATGCTCGCATGTGTGCGTTTGTGTTTGTGTGTGTGTGTCTTCGAATGTTCAAACCATTTTAACTGACTAATCAACAGCTAAGCCGAGAGTTTCTTTCTCTACTGTAAATGAACCAATTTCTACAACAGCTTTCCTTGTAAAATTTACTTGGCCAAATCAGATCTAAATTAAACACGCAAATGTTCAAAGGCCCCGATGCTGAGTATTGGCTCATAGAGATGAAGCAAAGAGGAGGACGGGTGACCAAAACGTATGACCTAAGTACAGGTTTTATGAGGTGAAGTTCTGTTAAGAATGCAAATATGTAACAAACCTGTAGCAAACATCACACTGAAATGTAAAAGACCGAAGTGTCTTCCCCTGAGATGAAAGCAAAAACAGGACACCTGCTATCACTACTTCAAATCAGCATCGTACCGGAAATCCTAACTGGTACAAGAAGGTCAGAAAAGCTAACTTAACAATATAAGAATTGGAAGGGAAAAATGTAAATTTTTATTAACCATGGATGACATACTTGTTTATGGAGAAGATATTTAAAAAAGAGTATAAATAGGGGCGCCTCGGTGGCTCAGTCGGTTGAGCGTCCGACTTCAGCTCAGGTCACGATCTCGCTATCTGTGAGTTCGAGCCCCGCGTCGGGCTCTGGGCTGATGGTTCAGAGCCTGGAGCCTGCTTCCGATTCTGTGTCTCCCTCTCTCTCTGAGCCTCCCCTGTTCATGCTCTGTCTCTCTCTGTCTCAAAAATAAATAAACTTAAAAAAAAATTTTAAAAAAAAGAGTATAAATAAATAAATATATCAAGCTCTCTGTTTACAAAGTCAATATACAAAATTAACTGTATTTGTATATACTAGCTTTCAATTAGAAAATGAAACTTAGGAAGTTATAACATTTGTAATTGCATCAAAAACATAAAAATCCTAGGACTAAATTTATGGAAAGGCATGCGTCATGCTATAGTGAAACATAGAAAATGTTAAGCACAATTCCTTTAAATAACAACAGGAAGTACCATGTTCATGCGTTAGGCTGCTGATTCAATATTGTAAAAATATCAATTTTCCCCCAATGGGTCTGTCTGCTCAAACTAAATACCTATAAAAATCTCAGGGTTTATTTTAATTAAAAAGTCAATTCCAAAATACATATGAAAATGTAAAGGAACAAGGACATCCAAGATGATCTTGAAGAAGTACAATATTGGAGGACATTCACAGCCAGATACAAAGACATATTATAAGCTACAATGATCAAAATATTCAGTATTGGTTAAAAGACAAGAGGACCAATGAAAAAAAACCAAAAGTCCAGAAACAGACCTACATATATTGTGAATTGATTTATGATGAAAGGGGTATAGCAATGCAGTGAGTTAAAGATTATATATTTGTTAGTAAATAATGCTGGATCAATTGGATGTCCATATAAAAACGAGTGACTTGACCCCTTACCTCATAGCATACTGAAAAATCAATTCCAAATATTTTGTAAATCTAATGTAACTACAAGAAAATACATTTCTTAGAAGCAAACACAGAAGCCATCTTCATGACCTCTGGTAAGCAGCACACAAAAGCATGAACCATGAAAGAAGAAAAAAGTGATACATTGGACTATAGTAGAGTTAATAATTTTATTTTTCATCAATAGAAACAATTAAAAGAGCAAGAAAACAATCTAAAAAGTGGGAAATTATATCAGAGAGTGTTGGGGAAGGTTATCAAGAGGACATGACCATTAGTTGACTGGGAGCTGTATCTGGGCAAAATTGGAGGCCCCTCACCCTCTTTGCTGTCCTTGGAACGTGGGTTCTGCTTGCCTTCTCTGCTCCCAGAAGCTGCCCCGAGAACACCTGAGATAGTGATGTGCTGTTGAGACCATCTGGACAGTATATGCAATATGACTAAACCATTCTATATAAACTTTTAAAATTTGGCATGCAGTTGTGTAGATTACTGGCCCTTCAGCTGCCCAAGTCAAACCTTGTATGTAAGTTCCCTTGTTTATTAAACCTGCCACCAACCAATCTGGAGCGACCTCTTTCCCCAGTATCTCCTTTCCCTGCCTGGACGAGGGCCAGTTTGTAAAGCAAGAGAAAAAGAGAGAGAGAGAGAGATACAGAGATCTGACAATGTGTATTTGCCCCAAATATGTAAATAACCTCTACAAATCAATAAAAAGGTAAAATCCAGTTAACAAATGGAAAAGCATGTTGACCAGGCACTGCTCAAAAGAGAATAACAAAAGGCTGCTGAACATTTAAATGGGTGTTCTAACATTGGCCACCAAGGAAATGCGATTGTAACTAACATAAGTTGCCACAACACGCCCACGGGAGTAATCATAACATCAGGGGTTGATGAAGATGTGGGGCAAGTGGACTTCTGATACATTGCCATTAGGAGTGTAAATTGATACAGCCCTTTTGGAAAGCAGTTTGGAAGTGTCTGCTACGGAACACATACAACGTCTACGACTGAGCGCTTAACTCTCCATGGATATCCATGTACACCAAAAAGTGCATCCAAGAATGTTCGGAGCCATGCTATTCCTGACAGAAACAAAGGTATGGCAACCAAAAGGTGCAAAAGTAGAATAAATAAATAATGATGGTATGCTCAAACAATGGAATGCCACATAATGATGAAAATAAATGAATCTCCCAAACTTAATGTTTGTGAACAGAAAAAGCCATCCATCACATAGTGAAGTATACACAATATGGTTTCATCTATGTAAATTTAAAAATTAGATATAACTGATACATGGCATTAGAAGGCAAGATAGCATTTACAGTGAAGGGTGGTAATGACTGGTGCTTTTGTGTTCAAGTGATGATTTTTTTCTTGATCTGAACCTTGATTGTGTATTTTCCTTATTAAGAAAAAAAAACTACCCAGTAGTGCAATTATTATTTGTAGGCGTTTCTGATATGTATAAAACACTTGAAAAAAAAAGTTTAATTCTTTTTTTTTTAACATTTATTCATTTTTGAGACAGAGAGAGACAGAGCATGAACGGGGGAGGGGCAGAGAGAGAGGGAGACACAGAATCGGAAGCAGGCTCCAGGCTCTGAGCCATCAACCCAGAGCCCGACGCGGGGCTCGAACTCACGGACCGTGAGATCGTGACCTCAGCTGAAGTCAGACGCTTAACAACTGAGCCACCCAGGCGCCCCAAAAGTTTAATTTTTAAAAATGGGAGTATTGTTGCAAAGGGCCACTACACATACCCCTATAAGTAGTAGTCAATATTTGAGGCATGATAAAAGAACTCTTGTAGTTGCAGGAAGTCTGGATCACTTGAAGTTCTAAGGCCCTCCAACTAGTTCCATGAAATACTTGGAAATAATCCTCCATAGTTTCGCTAAAACCATATATACAGGCACTATCAAAAGTGACTGATGGGTCTTACCTATGATACCACTAGTTACCTATTCTTTTTGTTCTAATTTGCGTATACATATAATCTATTTTTCAGGTTGGAAATATTAACGAAGAAAAAATTACTTTCTTTTTAGATCATTTTCCTTTATTTACTCTACCAAATTTATACGTATATACTTCATTTTTGTCCTATGCTTATGTCTATCCTCTGAAACATTGACTATGCTCATTGATCCCAGTATCCAGAAACTTTTGGGACTACCTCCATATAAGGTAAAAAGATTTTCAAAAGCAAGAATACATTTGGGGGGGCAGGTACTAAGTTCTTTACTTTTTTTTTTAATATGAAATTTATTGTCAAATTGGTTTAAGAATACATTTTTGAAGTTAGACCAATCCTTGTGCAGACAACAGGGCACTAATCTGTGGTGGATCTTCTTGTGGTGCTTAAGGTTAAGCCCTGCATTTATAAGGCTGTGAATTCCCTTTACAGATAACTGTTCTCCTGGGGTTTCTCCTGTCATTAATCAGTTTCATTTATTTTTTTTAATTTTTTTAATGTTTTTTTTTTGAGAGATACAGAGACAGAATGCGAGTGGGTTAGGGGCAGAGAGAGAGGGAGACACAGAATCCAAAGCAGGTTCCAGGCTCTGAGCTGTCAGCACAGAGCCGGACTGGGGGTTTGAACCCACAAGCTGTGAGATCATGAACTGAGTAGAAGTGGAAGGCTCAATGGACTGAGCCACCCAGGCACCCCTAATCAGTTTCATTTCTGATCAGAGAGCAAGCATGGATTTAGATCAGGCATAGTACTGTTTCCAGACTTCCTAAACTTTAGTGATCCTTCCATTTCTAGTCTAAGTATTCCGGATATTATATGATTAATTATTTCACCATTTCCTACCTTCAAATTTTTTTAGGGTTTACATTTAAAGATATCCTGGGGCGCCTGGGTGGCTCAGTCGGTTGAGCGCCCGACTTCAGCTCAGGTCATGATCTCATGGTCTGTGGGTTGGATCCCCGTGTCGGGCTCTGTGCTGACGACTCAGAGCCTGGAGCCTGCTTCAGATTCTGTGTCTCCCTCTCTCCCTGCCCCTTCCCCCGCTCATGCTCTGTCTCTGTCCCAAAAATAAACATTAAAAAATTTTTTAAAGATATCCTACTTTGGTATAAATTTGTTTTCTTTATCAATAAGCATAGAAACCTACAGATATGTGTATAAGACAAGTACTCCACAAATGCAAGGTGTAATTGCAACATTGTTATTTAGAAAGTGTCTGTTGAACATTCTCTTTGCTACTGAACACTGAAGACAATCCATATACGTCCATTTAGCTTTTTTGTTAATGGCTTTTAGTGAATATGAGTTTTGTTAATAATATGAGAAATATATGTTTTTCCTTAGTGGTGAATAAAATATAATATCTCAAGCCATACATGAAAATGAACCTTTTAACTTTGACATTACACTTCATGCTTTTTTTTTTCTGGCTGTTGGCATTCAAAACTAAAAGAATATGGAAAATCAGCATTAAATATATATCCTAATTTATCTCATTGAGGTATTATTGGTAGAGTTACTATTTTAAGAAAAAAAATCTTAACCCTCTCTTTAAATTTTCTTAAAATGTGGAAACCCTAAATTGTATAGAAACAAATAGGTAGTGTTTGTTTCTTCCAGTAAGTATGTGGTTTGATTTCCCAGAGGGCACATGGTGAGTGCAGGAAGGAAGTGAGGCAAGACTTTGTGGGAATTATCTGAGCCTTAAAGAAATTTAGAAGGTTTGGAAGTTAAATAAGGTTCAAGTTGGTTCTTATTGTGTATGTCTAAACTGTTTTGCCCTTCCTTGGTGAAGTGCCATAAAGTCAGGTGTGAATAGACTGTGAAATGGGCTTTTCTTGTGCAACAAGCTTTAGCCAAATGGCGATCCCCTTTAAACATATATAGCAGCAGCCTATTTTGTAGGAAAGTTTGTGTATAAACCTGAAAGGCTGATCAAATGGAAATAATTCCTAAATGTTTTTGAATCACTTGATTATTCTTAATTTTATTCAACTATATTAAGGCAATTTTTCATCGTCTAATTAGTGAAGACCCAAAATTTGAGATATATATTTACACACATGCATGTACGTACATACATACGCACATATACATATGCTTACATACATATACATAAAATAATATATTTCAACTCAACATAGGTTCACATACTTTAAATATTAGTAAATCTAATAAGAAGAATCTAAAATCTAACTAGAAGAGCAATGAAATAAAGAAGACATGAAGAATTAAGCACGCATTTGTCAAAACTGATCACTCATTACAGACATGAGTATACAATAACTAAAGCTGACATTTTCAACTGAGAAAGCAGGTAGAGCAAAAACAAATGTTCATATGAGGTTTTTTTAATGTTTATTTTTGAGAGAGAGAGAGAGCATGAGCAGGGGACGGACAGAGAGAGGAGACACAGAACCTGAAGCAGGCTCCAGTCTCTGAGCTGTCAGCACAGACCCCAATGCGGAGCTCGAACTCACGAACCGCAAGATCATGACATGAGCCGAAGTCCGACGCTTACCGACTGAGCCACCCAGGCGTCCCTTCATATGAGTTTTGTAAGTGAATGATTTTTATTGGAGTTCCTGTTTTACAAAATGTGTGCAGGCTAACCATAGGAAATACAGATAAAAGCTACAATAGTAAGGAACATATTTTAAATGACCTGTATACCTTGGATGCTTTACGTCATTGCATGAATTCTCACAACCACCTTATGAGGTAGCTAGTATAATTACATAAAATTAAAGTTGAGGCCCAGATTCTTACAAAGGTTGACTTATGCCAGTCACACAGCTAGGAAGTGGCAAAGCTGGGACTCAATTTCAGATCTCTGATTTCATAACCCAAACTCTACTAAAGAGTAGGAAAACAAGAAAATAATCACACACACTACTAACATTCTGATATAAACACATATGAAGCCAGACACACATATAAAGTCTGTATAAGTCCCATAGGGGTAAATGGTATTTATCCTTCTTATACTTAAAAGTAAATTTTCTTATGAGTTCCTCCAATTTCTGTTTATCAAGTATCTATCAGGAAATGTTATTTAGAAAAACCTTATCAAATCAAAATATTCCACTTCTTGATTGAAAAGCCTATACTCTTCAGGAACACAAACACATCTGTTGGGGGAAATGAGATTGCTTCTTTTTTTTTTTTCCCTTACTTTTTCATGGATACAGTAGTATGAGCCCATGACCTGTGGTCTTAAAACATAGGCTTTGGCAGGGCGGGGGGGGGGGGGGGGGTCCCATGTTATGGATCTTCGCCCATGAGTGATGCTCTTACCATTATGAATATGGAGAGTCCACGAGTAGTAGTTAACTACGAATCATCAGGTTTGATTTCTTCCGCCATTTGCATGTTCTGCCTCTCCAAGACCTTGGCGGCAATACGCCCTACATTCATACCCTTTACGAACTCTGGGAAGAATGTTGGGTTTCTAATAGGCATGAAATGTCGCTCTTTACAATGTTCAGAAGAATAAACAACCAATTTCGGGGCCACAAGACTGAACTCCTTCTGCTTAAAATTTATGATCATTTCTCAAGCCGGGTCCCAGCTGCACATTGTTTATGAACATGAACCGTTCAAGTTCCCTGTGGTGGTTAAGATGGTACACTGATTGTCAGCCACGGTCCACAGAAGCCCAGGTGAAACATGGGTGGGGCCGTTGCCAAAACCACCCAGGATCTAGGTGCTACCAAAATACACAGGAAGTCCGTGAGGAGGTTGAGTCAGTGCGTGTTTTGACGAAAGAACGTATTTTGCTTTAAAAACAAGTTTCAGCAGTAAAACACCAATGTGAAATTATCTTATTGGGAGAGCAGCCATACCAGCCATTTATAGTAAATAAAAATATATAGATTTATTTAGGCTTCACATTCGAATTTTCTGTTTAAAGTGGTACCCAAGGGGGCACCTGGGTGGCTCAGTGGGTTAAGCCTCTGACTTCAGCCCAGGTCATGATCTCACAGTTTGTGGGTTCGAGCCCCGCATCGGGCTTTAGGCTGACCGCTCAGAGCCTGGAGCCTGATTCGGATTCTGTGTCTCCCTCTCTCTGCCCCTTCCCCACTCACACTCTCGCACGCATGCTCGCTCTCTTTCTCACTAATAAATAAACATTCAAAAAAAATTTTTTTAATAAAGAGGTACCCAAAAATTTATAGAATAAGCAAAAATCACAAAAACTGAAGTGGAAAGCATTATTGTACCAAATGAAGTCTTTTTTTTTTATTTCAGAGAAAGAGAGAGAAAGAGAAAGAGAATGCGCACACGCACACAAGTAGGAGAGAAACAGAGAGAGAGAGAGAGAGAATATTTCAAGCAGGCTCCACGCTGACTCAACCAGGGCTCAATCCCTGGAATCATGACCTGAGCCAAAATAAAGACTTGGACATTCACCCAACTGAGCCACCCAGGCAGCTGAAGTCTTCTTATGTTGTATTAGATTCCTTTTCATTCCTAGTAGAGTTTTCTTTATCTTATCCAATGAAATCAAATCAATGCAGATAAAAACATTAGTTACCAAATGAGTACAGCTATGTAATACTTTTGTTTGGAGTGTATACTTTCCCATGAAAATTAGCAGATAGCAGTTGGAAAAGTCAGAGGCCTCGGCCTAAATTCTAGTTCTACCAGTAAATTCTGAGGACAAGCATATCAGTAGTCTATGTTATGCTCCCACATTGTAACGTAGGTATAATTTGCTAATTTGTACCAGTATATTAATATAAAGGAGATAAGAAACATGTCATTTTGTGTTTGAGGAGAAAGATGGTTCGTGCTCTTCCTATTCGATCCAAATGTTTGAGAGAATAAAGTGGGCAAAAAAATAATTGTAATGATTCTGTTAAATGTAACTGTGGATTTGAGAAAAATCACTATGTCATGACTAACCACAAACCTACAAAAGTGAATACATGAAGGAGTTGGTCTCTGATCTGGCCTAAACACCAGGTAAATACGTGTGCTGATTTGAAATGGGAAAATAAGTATATTAGGTATGTAGTTAAATAAAAACGTCTGGTTCTCTTTCTTCATTTTTCAGGTTTTATCACAACGTTCTTTTTCACATTAGCTGCCACCTCAGAGTACATGTAAATACGGTTAAATTGGCATGTGGACGCTAATATTCTGGAAAACTAAAACATTCACTAATTGACCTTATAAGCCTCCCTTAAATCGCTCTCCCAAATGGGACTTGCGTGTAAGTGGAACGTGTATTAAGTGCCCCTTGTTCGATAGAAATTGCCTCTCCCCATGTAATGGGGAGAAAAAATTTGTGGAAGCCACCTTCTGCATGTTTATATAATTATTTTCTAACCAACATGAAATCACAGAAAGCTTTCTTCCCTTTTCCAAAAATCTCCCCAAATTTTCTCTTCCGAATTCCCTAAATGAGTATTTTACCTCCTTTAGAAAAAGTATCGCTTTCATTTTTAAGAGCAATCAAATAAACGTCAGCATGCTTAATATTAATCATCTTGCCTTTCTGTAAAAGGACATGTTCAAGTAAAAAATACCTTCAGGAGATATCTTGCCGCATGAGAGAGACACATCGATACACAAATTCCATTGAAGACAAGTGTTCGAATCCTAATAACATCTGACTTAAAATGGGAAATAGGTATTAATCTGCACATCAAAACAGATACCCAGATAAACACAGTTGTCTTTTTCTGAGTTACTGTCACTCTTACTGTCACTATCTAATGTTCTTCTTCATTGCCTTCGTTTCTTCAGCATTAACAGATATCTTATCATTTACTCCGCTAGTTGCACTAAAAACAGAAAAAAAATACATAAAATTAGATGAAAGAAGACTTTCAATTTGATCATTAAGTCTTACCGTATATGTCACTACAAATTCTCATTTTTTTTAATAACTGTTAAAAGCCACCATGATGACTGTGGCATAGGGAAAGTGTGCATAATTCAGTGAATGTTGCTAATCGGGTCTAGCATTGGGTTATCTCTTTCTCTGGACTTGTTGACTTATAAAGAGAGTAAGTAAAGATAGTGAGGATCACCATATAATTTCAGAAACTTAGTGTTTTAATAGGAGACACCACACCAAGAAAAGATTGTGTTCATATATCCCTCTGTTGACGGTTTTAGCAGGCACCAGAGTCCCACTACAAATTCAAGGCATCTTATTTGTGGCCAATGAGCTTCTCATCTTTTCAGTGTGGATCCCATCCTCCTTCTCCTACAGGTGGTAAAATTGACAGTGAGCAATTGCTTGTCTTGAGCCAGTATGTGCGTAAGTCAAGCACAGAGTCAAAAATAGGACACGAATCTCCTGACCCCTAACCTCTTCCTTCATCCACAGCACTGATTTTCTCTCTGCTCCATGGTGGCAATAGTGGGCATAGCCAGATGCCAAGAATTTGTTCCTTCTGTCATCAAGAAATAAATTTCACGGGTAAGAGAGCCCAGCTAGTCGCTGATTGCAAAGCATTTTGAAGATGGAAAACCAAATACAGTGTAAGTGCTAGGTGCCGCTATTATTCAGAAGGTAAGAGACCAAGTGCAGAGCTATCATTATGATTATTTGGACCGGGCATGCAGAAGACCTTGGGAAAGAAAGAGGGAGGGGCCGTAGGTAATATGGTCGAGCAACATAAAGAAGTTTCACTAAGAAAATTTAACGTATTTTGTGAGGCAGTGAGACCCTGAAATAATCACTGAAAGCTTTGAGGATATTAACAAATTAGTAGCTTTCTGATTCTTCAATGTTTGTAAGGAGAAACAGAGCAATGATGAACATATAGAAATTGTATTTTTCCCAGTTCACCATACACATAAGAATCACACTCTGAGCAGAGAAATGAAGTGATCCTTAAAATAGAATCGTTGGTGAAGGAACTGGCAAATAATGTCATGACTCAGAGTACTTACAGTAAGACATTCAAAGAGACTCCTCCAAAATCTCCCAATGAACACAGAACCTCTCTTATTTAGGTAAACTTGATATTACTATAACCAAATCATAAGTAAAGTTTCAGACAGCCAGCTTGTCACCCTTAGTGAAAAGCTCCCAATAGTGACTGTAAAGTGAAGCAAGGCAAAAGTGACATGTCACATGTCATAATATCTTGACTTGGTTACGTTACTTGCCTTTCAGGCATGACCAGCCTCCCTTATTCCATCTACCTAACTTCGTCCCAGTTTTGAAAGCTCAACCAAAATCCCCGAATCCTCACTGAAATCTTCACTACTGATCAATTCGGCTCACACTTATGGCTCCCTTTGATTAACCAGTAATACCCCATATCAACCTTAAAATATTTTTAGCTGTTTTTTTTAAACATATAGAAAAGGAAAATGAACAGTTTAATAACTACCCATGTATTCGCCATCTAAATGTAATAACTGACATACTTTTGTTATTTTTTTGCTAATTTTTTGGAAAATAATTTGTAGATATAATGATACTTTATCCCTAAGTACATCAGCATACATCTCCTAAAAGTAAAGATATTCCCCTACATGGTCACAATACCATTTTCATGCCTATAAAAATAATGCTAAAGGGGGAGCCTGGGTGGCTCACTTAGGTGAGCATCCAACTTTGGCTCAGGTCATGATCTCATGGTTCGTGGGCTCGAGCCCCGCATTGGGCTCTGTGCTGACAGCTCAGAGCCTGGAGCCTGCTTCACATTCTGTGTTTCCTTCTCTCTCTGCCCCTCCCCTGCTGGTGCTCTGTCTCTCTCTGTCTCTCAAAAATAAATAAATGGTAAAAAGTAATGCTGTAATCTAAAATCAAGTCTATATTATAATTCATGCAATTTTCTCAAATAACATAGCTGGTTTTGTTAAACCAGAGTTCATGATTTATGCTTTGCATTTGGTTGTTATATGTCTTTAAGTTTGTTTCTGTTTTGCTTTGGTTTTTTTTTGTCAAGAAATATTCAAAAATCTTTTTGAAGATACTTAACCAAGGATGTTTAATAATGCCCTACAACCTGGATTCATCCTCTTAGTACCCCATGCTATAATTTAAAAGGTTCACCTACCTCTTGAATTTTCTATAAAAAGAAAATAGATCAAAAATATTTATTAAATTCCTTTTAAAAATGTTTGGTAATTATATTTCACAAGAGATGCTGTCACCTATACATCACATCAGGAGTCACATAATTTTACATTGTTTGACTCTTAATGATTCCAGTTTTGATCATGTTTAAGGTGATAACTGGGAGAAATGTTCTTTAGAAAGGCTCCATTTCCCCCTTCTAATTAGCAGGAAATGCTTCATAGCTAAAATGTTTAATCTGTTTCTTTCCTAGTTTAGACTTCCAACCACATGCAGCATTCTAGACATAAGGAACTATGTTTGACATTTTATTTTATTGGGTACATAACCCATAGTGTTACAATGTTAAGCATTCAGTAGGCTACTGATGAATATTTACTAATTGAGGGATTTGCAACGTACAAAATCAGACACATTCTAGTTCTTAAAATACTTCCATATTCTGCTGCCCTAAGAAAATACTTCCATATTCTGCTGCCCTCACTTCTGCTTCTAGTTATGATGAAATAGTTTAGAGCAGAGCAATGCTTCCATTAAGAGAAACAAACAAAACCATGTAGAAAATTGCCCTCATTTTCATACATAGCACACTTTAGACAACGATGAAGAATACCCATTCTTACCAAATAGCTACATTTGCTGAGATATCACATCATAAAAAAAGCTTCAGGTATTTTTTTCTTTTTTTTTCTTTTTAAAACTTTATTTCAATAGAACTGTGCTTACAGAAATACATTCATATTGGTTAATAGAATGCATTTAAATTTAACTTACCCTACACAAAGCTCCAAGTATTTTTAATTTTTTTAATTTTTTTAATGTTTATTTATTTTTGACAGAGTAAGAGACAGAGTGTGAGCAGGGGCAGGGGAGGGGCAGAGAGAGAGGGAGACACAGAATCTGAAGTGGGCTCCAGGCTCCACGCTGTCAGCACAGAGCCCAATGCAGGGCTGGAACTCATGAACCACAAGATCATGACCTGAGCTGAAGTCAAAATGTCAACCAACTGAGCCACCCAGGCACCCCTGCTTCAAGTGTTTTCAAAAACTGAATACATTCATGAGGTTTTAGACAGCAGTGGAATTAAGTTAGGCATTGAAACAAACAAACAAAAATACAAGAAACACACAGCACACAAATACACCATTTGGAAATAAATCATGAGCCAAAAAACAGTAAAGATCACAAGGGGAATTAGAAAATATTTTCACGTGAATGATAATGAAGATAGTATCCATCGGAGTTTATGGGATGTAACGACAACAGTGCTTAGAGAAAAATATATAATCTCAAATGCACATAAAACAGAAGGCTGAAACTCTACAATCAAAACATCCATTTTAGGAAGGATAGATTGAAAAAAACTTAGCAAATTAAACCCAAAAACAAGCTAAAATGAAGGAAATAATAAAAATGAGAGCAGAGATTAACGGAATTTAAAAATAAGCATTTAAGATACAAAATCAACAAAATTAAAAGCATATTCTTTATTTAGAAAAAAATCTTTATTCTAAAATAAAAAGTTAAAGCATTCTCTAACAGGAGTGGTCAAGAAATATTACTAATGGTTATAATTAAAACATATCACCTTAGATCCCACACATATTAAAAAGATAAAAATTAGGTTTATGAGTAACTTTATGCCACTAATAAAATGGATATAATCCTGGGAAAAAAAACCAGCATAACTAACACAGTAAGCAATAGAATCTATAATTTAAAATCATCCCCAGGGCACCTGGGTAGCTCAGTTGGTGGAGCGCCCCACTTTTGATTCAGCTCAGGTCATGATCTCATGGTTTGTGAGATGGAGCTCAGGATTGGACTCCACGCTGGGCATGAAGCCTGCTTAAGATTCTCTCTCTCAGTCTCTTTCTGCCCCTCCCCTGCTCACAGGCACCTTCAATTAATTAATTAATTAAATCACCTCCAAAAAGAAATCTATCTCTAGCACCAAAATTTAAAAAAAATATCAGTCTCGGGGTGCCTGGTTGGCTCAGTCGGTTAAGCGTCCGACTTCAGCTGAGGTCATGATCTCGCAGTTCGTGAGTTCGAGTCCCGCAAAGGGCTCTGTGCTGACAGCTCGGAGCCTGGAGCCTGCTTCGGATTCTGTGTCTCCCTCTCTCTCTGACCCTCCCCCATTTGTGCTCTGTCTCTCTCTGCCTTTCAAAATGTTAAAAATGTTAAAAAATATATCAGTCTCACACAAACTCTTTTAGAGTTCAGGAAAAAAATAGGCAAACTTTATAACCTTTTTATGTTTTGAATAAAATATATAAATACTTAACAAAAGCATTCAAGGGAAGAAAACTATAGAAAAGGCTGTCTAAACAACATAGATACTAAAATCTTAAATTATTGGCAACTAAATGCAAAATATATGAAAGGGATAACATAACCCAATGAAATGTGACTATTCTAGGGATATAAGGCTGGTCTAATACTTAAATTCATTTTATTTTATTTTATTTTTTAACGTTTATTTATTTTTGAGACAGAGAGAGACAGAGCATGAACGGGGGAGGGTCAGAGAGAGAGAGAGAGGGAGACACAGAATCCGAAACAGGCTCCAGGCTGCGAGCTGTCAGCACAGAGCCTGATGCGGGGCTCGAACTCACGGACTGCGAGATCGTGACCTGAGCGAAGTCGGCCGCTCAACCGACTGAGCCACCCAGGCGCCCTTAAATTCATTTTATAACTTATCACAATAGCAGACAAAAGATGAAAAAATATATAATCATCTCAAAAGAAGTAGAAAAAAACCTTTCGTAAAATTCAGTTATAATAAAACTCTTAGTAAACTAACCAGAAAAAAATGCCTTTATTCTGAAAAAGTATCTACAAAATCTTTTGACAAACTTATACTTAATAGTGAAATATAGAAACTTTCTCCTTTTTTAAATGTTTATTTATTTTGAGAGAGAGAGAGAGAGCAAGCAGGGGAGAGAGGCAGAGGGGGAGAGAGAGAGAGAGAGAGAGAGAGAGAGAGAGAGAGAGAGAGAGAGAATCCCAAGTAGGCTCCACACTGTGATGTGGGGTTTGGTCTCACAACCATGAGATCATGACCTGAGCCGAATTCACGAGTCAGCCACTCAACCGATTGAGTCACCCTGCTGTCCCGAAATATAGAAACTTTCACCCTGAGATTCAAATTAAGAGACGAACATCACTATCACCACTTCTGTACAACATTCTACTGGTGGTTCTAACCATTAAAGTTAATAACTACAAACAAATAGGATATATAAACTTTGGAAACCAAGAAACATATTTGCCATTACTTTCAGATAACATTTTATTATAGTCTAGAAAATCCAAATGAATCTAGAGAAAACCCATCAGTATTAATAGGAAATTTATTATTTAAAGTCTATGTATACCAAGTCAATATAAAAAATTAATTGTATTTTTATATGACACTACATAAAGTGGAGATGACATTTTTTTAAAAGATACAATTTGAAATATCTAAAATATTAAATACTGAAGAAATCTCACAAAAATATTCATTTTCTCTATATGACAATCTATAATACATTATTGAAGTAATAAAAAATGGAAGGACATGCCATATTCAGGGAGTAGAAAGTCTGATACTATAAATATGCTGATTCCCCCCACTAATTCATATATTCAACAGAAGCACTATAGAAATGCAAGTAGGTTTTTTTCTTGGGTTGGCATTAGAGACACTGTTTCTAACTGTATTTAGAAGTGCAAAGGGCCAAAATAGACAAGAGATAATCTTGAAGAAGAAAAGCAAAGCTGGAGGATTTTCAAAACTTATTGAAGTTACAATAATCATAGTGATGTTCGATGGACTAATATATAATAAACCAGAAAAACATAATATTGAGTCACAAACAGACCCACACTTACATAGTCACTTCAATCATCACGAAGATTGCACTGGAACATTGGCGGAAAGAATATTCTCGTCAATAAATGGTGCTCAGTCAACAGAAAATCATATATATTAATCCCTTCCTTGCACTGTAATCTAAAATAGATTCAAGATGAATTCTAGATCTAAATGTGAAAGATGAAAACAATAAAGCTTCTAGAAGAAACAGAAGAAAATAACTTCTTAGTCTTGGAATAAGCAAGAATTTCCCAACAAGACCCAAAAAACCCTAGCAATAAAGAAAACACAAATAGAGACGCATTAAGAATTGTGCTCATTAAAAGACATCAATGAGAGGAGGGAAAAAGCAAGCCATGGACTGAGAAAAGGTATTTATGGAAAAGCATCCCTGAAAAAAGACTCATGTCCAAAATATACAAAGGACACCTAAAATTAGTTAAAAAGATGAGGAAAAAACATGGAAAATAAGTAAAACCTTGAACACGTACAATGCAATAGAATAATATGGACAATGTGAGAAACTCAATCACAGTGAGATGCCACTATAAACCTCCCAGAATATGCAAAATTTGTGTTGCTGAAGATGTAAAGCAACAGAAACTCTCAGACACTGCTACTTTCATGGCCTTTAGAAAGCTGCCAGTGTATCAATTAACACTAAATATATGTATATCCTATGACTCAACAGTTCCACTTCCACATATATATTCTCTTCAAAAATATATACATATGAACTTAATGATATTCCTAGGAGCACTGTTTGTAGAAGCCAAAATGTGTAGACTAGGATTAGGTGTATCAATACAATGTACAACAATAAGCAAGTATGGACTGTTGCTACATACAAAAAACAAAAATAAATTCTACAACCTATTATTTAAAAAAAAAAGTTATACACACACACACACACACACACACACACACACACACACTAATCTTGTATAGTGGTAGGGTCAGAACAGTGACTCCTTTTGGAGAAGATAGCACTCTTCTATTGTGAAGGAGATGCTTCTACCTTGCAGAAAGGTTTCTATTTCTTGATCTGGTGATGGATACACAGTTGTGTTTGCCTTATAAAAACTCATTGAGCTGTACAATTAGTATCTATGCACATTCCTGCGTGTCTATTCTTTTACAATGTTGAACTGTAAAGTACGTAAGTCTCCCCAACACCCTTAAGTCCCTGACCCCTTATCTTTTGATTTGCTGTCTTATCTGCAGATGACCACCAATAAATAAAACCACTGGTCTGATGTGCGTGCTTGTTCCATTGCTGTGAGTATTTGTGGAGATATTACAGTCTTCGCTCTGCAAGCCATTTTGGCCTCTGGGTTGTCAAGGATGCACACAAAAACCTGTCCTCTCTCCAACCCGTCTCCCTTTTTCATTCCAAATTATCAGTATCCCAACAAATCTACCGCTCTACCTCTGTCTTCTTCCTCATCGGCTGACATTGCTTTGTCTGCTTTCATAAAACAGAAGCAGCATACAGACCTCCCCACACCATATCCAAAACAGAAACTTAAGCACAGAAATCTGGTCTGTGATAGCAGGAGACATCAGGCTGTCCTCAAATTCTTCAATTTGTCAGGTAGTATGTGAATCTTACATTGTTGGTAGGTAAGTAGCGAGACTCGGCAAGAATTCCACCATAATTTAAAGGACTTGGACAAATAACCAGGAATAAACGATCTCTCCCTTTCCTCTTCTGCTTTCCCAACCCCCTCCCAAAAATGTACTTTTATGCTAATCTTCCTTCCCCAAAAAGTCCTTTCTCTTTCAAGAGACAAACGCTCCTACCGCTGCTGGAGATTCACTGTCCCTCTCATGATCCAGGATTATCCTCCACTAATGAATCCCTCTTTGCCTTTTATCTTCAATCTACACTTGTTCTCTTCAAACTGCAAGCATGTTCAGTCCAATTTCTATTAAAAAGAAAAACTTTGTCTTTCTGTCAATAAAACCTTAGCTTTTATCACATGCCTGAGCTCCAAATCTTTTCATCTGATGCCTATTGGATATGCCCAACTTGCATGTTACACAGGCACCTCAAACAGATCCATTAAAAATCCCTACAAAATCTCTGTATACCTAGTCCACATAACAGTGTTCTTCTCATTCTTCTGTATAAGATAGAATATTGAAAATTCATCCCTGACTTTCTACCTACTGCAACCAAAGTCATCAGGTCAGGTCAATTCTACCTCCTAAAATCTCTCTCAAAGGCATCTGGTCATGTTCATCTGTTGCTGCTTTAATTCAAGTCTCATTGCCTTTAAAAATGATTAGATTGAATTAAAAATAAGTCCAGCGATACTCTGTTTACAATATACAAGAAGCTCACAAAGTTTGAAAGTAAAAACAAAAGGGGAGGCAAATAGAAATACAAAGAGAAATCTGTACTGTACTATATTCCTAATATGGTACATTCAATTGATATTGATCAAACTAGAGTTACATTCCCATAGAATATTTAGAAAAATGGATGAAATGTTATTAGCTTACAAGTTAAAAAATCCTCTATTTTTAACAATTTAAAATCATATATGTACCTTTTATACATACAATAAAAAACAGAAGCAAAATAAATTTAAAACAACATCAACAAAAATACTCTCATGTGAATAAATGTTTAGTCAGTGCCAATTAAAATTCATTACTCGAGAATAGTTAAAGATAATTAAAAGAAGAACACTACAGATCAAAACATAAGACAGTGCAGAATCTATCAAAAGGAAACCAGAACCCCAACTATTTTCAATGCTAAATGAGAAGGAAAAAAAAGAAAACAAACTGGTCATTCAACTCTAAAGTAAACACAACATAAATCTGAAACAAACTTAAGGAAAACAGGAATTAATAAAAATAAAAGCAGGAATTTTTTAAAAGGCAGGAAATCAGAAAAAATTAAGGAAAATAGACTTAGAAAAGTGGTGATACTTTTCCTAAGTATCATAAATAACTAGTTACAATACAATGATAAATTCCATTAATAGTAACATCAATAACATCTCAATTGTTAGGAGTTAACTTCACAAGAAATATAGAACATTCATTTTACAAACAAAAGCTTCCCTTGACGGACACAAAACAATGATATGAATCAAAGCTGTGGCATATGATGTTCTTGAAAGAAAAGTTCAATATTGTAATAATGTCCATTATTTCTTTTTTTTTTTAATTTTTTTTAATGTTTATTTATTTTTGAGACAGAGAGAGAGCATGAACGGGGGAGGGGCAGAGAGAGAGGGAGACACAGAATCAGAAGCAGGCTCCAGGCTCTGAGCCATCAGCCCAGAGCCCGACGCGGGGCTGGAACTCACGGACCGCGAGATCGTGACCTGGGCCGAAGTCAGACGTCCAACCGACTGAGCCACCCAGGCGCCCCATGTCCGTTATTTCTATATCCATTTTCTATTGCTGCTGTAGCAGATTACCACAAATTTTGTGGCTGAAAGGAACACGGATGTATTGTCTTATAGTTCTGGAGGTTAGAAGTTCAAATGGCTCTTACTGGGCTAAAATCAAGGTGTAAGTAGGCTGCTCTCCTTTTGGAGGCTCAAGAGGAGAATCTATTTCCTTGCTTTTCCAGCTTCTAGAATCTACTTGCTCTCCTTGGCTCATTCCCTTCATCTTCAAAGCCCACAATGTAGCATCTACAAGTTTCTCTCTGTCCTCTAATTCCATCATATCTCCTTCTCTCCCTCTCCCTCTCCTGCCTCATTGTTTTTCTTACAACAACCTCTAGCTATTGTATGCAGTCCATCCAGAAAATCCAGGAAAATAATCTCAAGATATTTCGTTTAATCACACCTGCAAAGTCCCTCTTACCATGAAAGGTAACAAATTCATAGGTTCTAGGGATTCAGATATGGGCATCTTTGGGTGGTCATTATTCTACTACAATGTCCAAATTGATATAGTCATTCAGTACAATTCAGTTATTTTTAACCTGACAGAGTGACTCTAAAGTAGAACTGGAAACTCAGACCAAGAAAACTGAGAAATTGTATCAGGGTAATCAAAGGAAAGGACTTTCACTGCTAGATATGAAACCATATGGCACCATAATAATTAAGGCAATGTGATAGTACAATATGAGATGTATCTCAAAAAATAATTTTTACGGTCACCTGGGTGGCTCAGTCGGTTGAGCATCCGGCCTCGACTCAGGTCACAATCTCACGGTTTGTGAGTTCGAACTCCGCATCGGGCTCTGTGCTGACAGCTCAGAGCCTGGAGCCTGCTTCAGATTCTGTGTCTCCCTCTCTCTCTGCTCCTCTCCCTCTCACTCTCTCTCTCTCTCAAAAATAAGTAAACATTAAAAAAAATTTTAATAATAATTTTTAAATATATATATATATGTAATTAGTATTATAGCACATGATAAGAAGTGGTATTTTAAGATTTCAAGGGAAAGGGGTGGTTATCTAGTAAATTATACTGGAAGAATATTTGGAAAAAATAAATCTTGGGTCTTCACTTCCCACAATACATCAGAATAAATCCGTGATGGTAATAGCATTAAATAAAAACAACAGCATAATTAAACCACCAGCCTTGAAAGTAAAAGATGGGCAAATAGTGATTTATCTTTTAATGAACCGAGTAAAAAGAGTGAGATATAAAGAGGAAGACATAAAGGACAAAGTTAATAACTTTGACTACATTAACACATAGACACACAAACTTGCAAACATCAAATAATGTCATAAACAGAAGGAAAAGAAACATGAAAATACTGGGAAAGTGTATTTTTAATCATATGACAAACAATTCACACAAATAGAGAAAAAATAAAAATCCCACTAGGAAAATAGGAAAAGAAATTGTTATGACTTAGCTAAATTAACATTTGTTAAGAAGGCCACAGGGCCCTGGTGGTGAATCAAAGTTGAATAACAGACCACAAGAAAAGTTGAAATAAAGACGTTAATTACTCACAAGTCCTAAAGGAAATACATTAAGGGACCACATGAGAAGGTCAAGGTAGGGTGCAGACAGAGAGATCGGATCTGGGGCCATGCCTTTCTTAGGGTCTACGGATGAAAAGAGTGAAGTTTGGTAAATTCCTTAGGGGTTTTATCTAAGGGGTGAACAAGAGGAAGGCCCTGAGAGGCAGAGGAGGCTTTTGATCTAAAGCGAAGCTGTCCGAGGAACTTAACATTCGCTTGTGATTCTCTGGGCTGATCTCCAGGGCAAGTGCTACAGGAGTGGCTGGTGTCTGTTTAAGGTCTCTGTAGGCCGCTTGGCCAAAACAAAATGGATGCCAAAGCAGCAATGCCATCAAGTAGCTTAACTAAACCCTCAACAGAAATATTCACTGACCAAGGAGAAATACAAAAGTCCAATAAAGACATTTTTTAAATATTCAAACTGCTGTTAGTTAAACAAATGCAAAATAAAATACCTACACAATGCCATGTTCCTCCACCAAATGAGCACAACTGTTTTTTCTTATGCTGTTACCCATGGCTGCCATGACGGTGGAGAAATAAATACTTAATGCCATTCTAGTATAGACATAAATTGGTATAAGATTTCTGGAAGATAACGCAGTAACTTTTTAAAGGTGTTTTTTAAAAAAGAGAAAGTCAGAGTGTGTTAACTCTAACACATACAGAACTACTTTTCAAAGAGCGTGTTATAATAGCCAAATTATGGAAAGAGCCCAAATATCCATCAACTGATGAATGGATACATATATATATATACACACGTGTATATGTGTGTGTGTGTGTGTGTGTGTGTGTGTGTGTGTGTGTGTGTGATGGAATATTACTTGGTAGTCAAAAAGAATGAAATCTTGCCATTTGCAATAACGTGGATGGAACTAGAATGTATTATGCTAAGTTAAATAAGTCAGTCAGAGAAAGACAAATGTATGATTTCACTCTTATGTGGAGTTTAAGACACAAAATAGATGATAGGGAAGGGAAGGAAAAATAAGATAAAAACAGAGACAGAGGCAAACCATGAGACTCCTTTCTTTTAATGTTTATTTTATTTTGAGAGAGAGAGACAGAGAGAGAGACAGAGTGAGCAGGGGAGGTGCCAAGAGAGAGGCAGAGAGAGAATCCCAAACAGACCTGACACAGGGCTCAAACTCCTGAACCATGAGATCATGACCTGAACAGAAATCAAGAGTCACATCCTTAACTGACTGAGCTTTCCAGGTACCCCCATAAGGGACTCTTAAACACAGAGAACAAATTGAGGGTTGCTGGAGGAGAGGTGGGTGAGTGATGGGCTAAATGGGTGATGGGCATTCAGAAGGGCACTTGTTGGGATGAGCACTGGGTATTATATGTAAGTGATGAATCACTTAAATTCTGCTCCTGAAACCATTATTACACTACATGTTAACTAGCTTGAATTTAAATAAATATTTTTAATATTTTAAATAATTTAATATTTTAAATCCATATTTAATAATTTATTTCAATAAATATTTTATTTATTGAACAAGTAAACTTTCTGTCAATACTGGGTTGGCTAAATAAATTATATTCACAGGAGTAAAATATACATGGTAATTAAAAATGATGTTTTACAACCATATTTAAAGATGGAAAATGTTCGTAATATATTAAGTGAAAAGGCATGTTCTAAAACTTTTCAAACAGTTTTTAGAGTATAGAAATGCAGCATATGTTAAGAGAAGGCTAACCAAGAAAATACTATCTTTCTCTGGACATCATGGTTTCAAATTTTAATTTTGAATTGAAATTTTTTTCTTTGTGATGTTCTCTGGCTTCATTGTTAGGTTATAAAATGGCTATTAATTGTTTTTGTTATCATAGCAAAAGGAGTAGATGTTATTATTTTTAAAAGCACTTTAATAACAGACCAGAAGGAATATAGAACAACTAGATGGTCCCCATCAAATCTTATATTTTTTAAATTAATCTTTCTGTTTTTTTCCCTCCATCTGAAGTGATTCTACCTTAATTTTTAAAATCTTTAGATCACACTAGACTCATAATATATTTCTTATAGAGATCAACCCTGTGTAACCAAGATGCAGTTTTATGCTTCCTACCAATGAAATTATTTTTCAATACATCTGAGGCTGAATTTGAGGTAAGCCTCCCCAGACAGAATGATAGCTTCAACAATTAGGGACATTTTCTTATTTCTTCCCCCTTAGATACTATTACTGGATACTGGAACAGTGCTATGACCATCTTTATTGTGGATGGCAATATAGGCTCAGCTCAGTTCCATAAAGAAATTCTTTAAATTGACAGTAGATGAGGAGAAAAAGCCAGAAAGAAGATAGGATACTGCTTAACTGTTTCAATTTGTACTTTACCTTAGTCTAGCTTCTGATACTGTATCAGACGTAATTCCTCTTTGTGCCATGCCCACATAACTTCCCATGATTGCTCTGATTCTCCACGATATTTCCTTTCTCTGTAATCTCACAATGATTTACTTTTCAATGATATTCCTTTTTGAAGTTACCTCTATGTCCACTTACACATAGTTATCTAAAGATAACTGCCCTAGTATATTTAACCTTTAAGTTTTATTTATTGATTTTTGAGAGAGAGAGAGAGATGGTGGGAGGGGCAGAGAGATAGAAAGAGAGAGAATCCAAGGCAGGCTCCACACTGTCAGTGCAAAGCCCAACGCAGGGCTTGATCCCACGAACCAAGAGATCATGACCCAAGCTGAAATAGAGTTGGATGCTTAACCGACTGAGCCACCCAGGCACCACTAAGATTTAAGTTTTAAAGTTAAAATTAAGAATCTACTTTGCTTGCTTTTTCTTTATATTGCTCAGCTTGCAAACACCTAATATTGAAAATTTACAGAAGATGATATGCCTGTGTAAGGCTTATGTGTACCTGGAAAGTGATCAATGGCTACAGTGTGGCTTCTGTAAGAATGACATTCCCACAGGGCGCCTGGGCGGCTCAGTCCGTTAAGTGTCTGGCTTCAGTTCAGGTCATGGTCTCGCGGTCCGTGGGTTCGAGCCCCGCGTCGGGCTCTGTGCTGGCAACTCAGAGCCTGGAACCTGCTCTGGATCCTGTGTCTCCGTTTCCCTCTGCCCTTCCCCGACTTGTGCTCTGTCTCTCTAGCTCTCAAAAATAAAAAGAAATAAACATAAAAAATTTTTAAAAAAGGAATAACATGCTCACAATTATCACAAGCTGTCAGAAAGTATTGTTGGTGGTGGCACACGTATAAGGGCAGGAATAAACATTGATATATAAACAGGTTTTTTTTACCTTGGACCAAGAAATTAGTTGTCTAACAAAATGAGTATCTTAGGAAAATAAATATTCTATCATGTGGTGTTTGGTGGGAAGAGGCCATAATTTTCATTATTTTTTAATGCTTTTTTATGTGTTTTTGAGAGAGAGAGAGAGAGAGAGAGAGAGGGAATGCACACGTGGGGGAGGGGCAGAGAAAGAGGGAGACAGAATCCCAAGCAGACTCCACACTCAGCACAGAGCCTGACACAAGATCGTGCATGACCTGAACTGAAATCAAGTCAGTCTCTTACCCTGACTGAGCCACCTAATTTTCATTCTTATATCAGTTCCCACATTTTTGACTCATGTCATCTCCTGAAATATCACCAGAAAACATTTTTCTTTCATTGACCTCCTAATATCAGAGCTAAACTATCAACTCTTCAGTAAAAGAGAACTTTGCTTAAGAAACTTGACATGGAGAACAGTTTCAAACAGAGTAGCATTTATCTCAACATGAGATATTAAACTATGTAATAGGTCAGACATTTTTAAGCTAGAATTTTTCCTTTCTCCTTTCCTTTCTTTATGACTTCCTTATCTATTTCCAAATAGCACTTTAGGTTGGGTCCTGTAAACCTAGAGTCTTACACAGAAAGCTATAATTTGTACATGTAACAAAAAATGTTGAGGTCATGGATAAGTTGGAACATACATTAGTAATCTAGAAAGATTTCAGATTTTTCTGCTTATATATTTATTTGTTCTTTCAATTCCCCTAATATATATACAAATGGTCTGATCACTGCAGTCAGTTCTACTGACCAATTTCATAGCCAGTTAATTTAATACGAATAGTGGGTTTGTGTGAATAGACAAGACGTAGTCAGATGCAAATCTGGATGCCATCCATCTAATTTGATCTAGGAACAGAGTAAAACGGTTACCATTACTGTACAGTTTGGGATCTGATTTCCATAGCCAGGCCTTCTATAGTGATTAGAGTAAGATAATTGCCTAATTGCTCAGTCCCAAACATTGTTTGGTGTGTTGATCTGTTGTATAGACACAAGGGATTTCACTTGGCTTACTCATTCTTCTTCTCTCCACTTCTAGAACATTATACCCTAAATTGCATCCAACCTTTGGCACGTTTGCTCCGAGTTCTTTACATTGTAACTAAAACGTGGCACATTTGATGTCAAATCTGTACATTCTAATTACCCAGAACCAAAAGCAGACAGGCCCCTTGTGCTTGTGAACCAAATACAACCAAATGTTTCCATTTGTGAGCCCAGATTACTGGGGAATTTCAAATATTTCTGTATTTCTCGGTGACGGAAAGGGGCATGTTTTCAGAGTTAAGGCAAAAAACACAATCTTTTTTAAATGTATAGAGTTTGTAATAAATAAAAAAAAAACATTTCTTTGTATGCGCTTGTCTAGAGTCTGGTTTCAAGAATGTGTTACAATGTTTTCAGTGAAATGTTGTAGCTTGGTTTTGTTCCCTGGAAAGTAAGAGGTGAAATGGACTAGCAATAAAAATTCAACTGACTAGTTCAATGTCATTGCCTAAACGAAATGAAATTTGGGATGTAGAAAAAAGCAGAAAAGAGGGCTAAAAATATACATTTGTATTTTAAAAGTCCATTTTAATCTTCTAAATCCTTATTGAAAACAAGGCAATAAAATTTACATGACATAAATATATAGTGGCCAGGTATTTAGGAATGAAAACAAGCCTGGCACTGATTTATGGAACTCTTTGTGCTTTGACGTGACTAAGGGTGAAAAGGTTTCTTTTGCTAAAAATAATGACACCCATACCTAAGAAAGCATCTGGACGCCATTCTTGGAACTATAAGACTTTGCTAAAAATCAAGCCTGTGACCCTGTTAACCGATCAGTCAGTCCATAATAACGTCGCTTTTCTTAACAGATTTTATTTTGAAGTAAGGAGTACGCTTTTTGCTTCTGAATATTAAGCATTGAAATATGAAGAACCATTTCATATATCATGTTTTTCAGTATAGAATTATACATTTTTTACATAATTTTACTTCCACACAAAGACGGATTTTTCCTATTAAATCAGTAACTTAATGTTACTTAATGTTGCGCATTACTTAACGTGTGTATGTGTGCGTGTGTGTGTGTGTGTGTGTGTATGTGTAGTCATTGGCAAAAGAGTTGACTTTTCTGGAAGTTTCCATCTGAAGCTGTGCTGTGTAATATTCAAAGCTCTTCTCTTCTGGGTGAGTATGTGGTGGGAATGGTTGGTGGTGGTCTAGAGTAAAGAACTACTAGATGTGTGTTATATTTTTCACGTATCTATTTTATAATTTATAATGTGCATGAGGGTTAAGAAGAGTAATATTTAATGGCATCTTCAAAGTATAAAATAAATTAGAAAATAATTAAAAAACATCAGACAGCAGACTTCAAATGTTGCAAAGTATCTCTTGCCTTTTTAGTCTAGTGAGATTTTGTTCAGGAGAGTACGGGGTCTTGAATTTTGTTCCGAAAATGCATGAGTGATTATTGTCTGAACCATATTTTCAGACTGTAAATTTATTGTCTAATTAAGTAAGTAAATGGTGAACTAGTATAACCTAACAAAAGAGTTGTTCTACAAAGTCCATACAACCTTCATAATGGAAGGCCTGGATATTTTTCCTGATTTGTAGAGATCACAGAGGAAATAGGCGATTTTGCTTTTTTTTTTGATGTGAATTTGAAATAGACAAATTAGGGTCTTTGGCAGTCTTAGCAGGCTTCTGTGGGGGAAAGGATAAATTATTGGTGATGGGCTCTGAACTCTTCTTTCTTCTAATTTTTGATTTTACAAATTCATATTATACTGAGTTTTGGGCAGATCTATAGTAGAAGACATGAATATAATAAGCTGTTTAAATATAACATCTTACAGTTATCTAAATGACAAATGTCACTAAAGCTTCATGTTAGAATTTATAAATAGGATTTTATTTACATATTTCCCTCACACTTACATATGCCTTTGAGCAAATAGTATGCTTGGACATAAAGATACCATCCTTTTTTTGGCAAGAGTACTTCTTCCAAAACGAAACATTGCCAAGCAAGGAAGAAAGAACAAGATGTTTGTATGGCAAGATAAAACAAATCAACAGTGCTTCTAAGTGACTCCTTTACCCATTCGTACATCTGTTATCTGTGCATTCCCAGCTACATATGCAGCATTGTTTTTAGAAATCCAGTGTCTGGCCTGCTTTACGCTCTAAATGCATTCATTTAACAAATATTTATTGAGGACTTACTATATTCTAGGCTCTGGTCCAGGTGCTGAGGATATAGCAGCGAATGCAACAGGAAAATTATACTTATTATAGTGAGTTGAATTGTGCCTCCCAGAAGATAAATTAACTCTGAATCTGTGAACGTGGGCTTATTTGGCATAGAGCCTTTTGAGATTAAGGATCTCAAAACAGGGTTAGGGTGAGTTCTAAACCCGATAGTTTGTGAGGCAGAAAAGGAGAAGACACAGGGACACAAACAGAAGAAGACCGTGTGAATACAAAAGCAAAGATCGGAGTTATGAAGCCCCAAGCCAAGAAAAGCCAAGGATTGCCAACAGCCACCAGAAGTTTTAAGAAAGGCACGGAACCTATTATCCCTTAGAACTTTTGGTAGGAACTGCCCCTGCTGATATCTTTATTTTGGACTTCTGGCTTCCAAATTTGTGAGATACTATATTCTGTTGTTTAAGCCACTCGTGTTGTAGTGACTTTTACAGCAGCCCCAAGAAACAAATCCACCTACCTTTGTAGAGCTTAAATTCTAATGTGGAGAGATATGCAATAAACAAAAGAAAGAAATACAATACATTCAATGGAGATAGAAAGAGCAGGAAAGAGGGGTAGGAAATGGAATTTATGAGTGACACTAGCAGAAGTGGCCAATGAATAGAGTTTAATATTGCCTTGAATAATAAAGGAACACTTCATAAAAGAGAGGTACTTAGAGTCTGAATTTGAAAGATGGGCAAAACATAGGTGGGGGGAATAGTTGTCTGAGGTTTCAATACTATAGTATTGATTACTTTCAGTATAAGCATAGTGTGTGAAGGCCACTGCAAGGAGATGAGTCCAACTGGAAGAAATTCTTTGTGTCAAATTGAGTCAAAGAATATCTCATAGAAATAACTTTGTAGTTCATCTAATAAAACTTTTGAAATTCTTGTCTTGGTAGGGATACTGCAGACATTCACCATTCCACTGTACTCAAGCAGTTGGCTATAAGGTTAATCAAGAGCGAACCAAGATCGACTCTCCCTGAGCATCCTGCTTTCTATACTTGCTCCCAAGTGCCGTATATTTTAGCTTTTCTCTAATGTTCCCAGTTCTGTTTTCTTGACCTACAGAGAGTACCAATCTTTCCCGTGATAGGCCTGCAAGCTCCTGAAAACAATGTGGGTCTTTTCTTCATCAGATTTACAATGATCACTTTCTTTTGTTTACCACTTTTGCTTATATGGTTTCTATACCACTATGTTCTTGCCCACACTATCCTGTTCATGATATGGTTGCCAAATCCCTCAGTGTCTACTGTATATCAAGACTTTTCATGCGGGACTATCGTCTCACATGTGCTTAGGGCCCACGCATTGTTAGCACTATGCATCTATCAATGCAGAATAAGACGCTATTATCTGATATCGAACTAATAATCATAGAAAACTCCAAAGTCAAAAGATTTTTGACCATGTGTGTTGCTACATAGCCATACCTGCCACTTCCAGGACTAACTGGTAGTTTGCAGTCCGTTGTTTCAACTTTCCAATCTCTTCATAGGCCGTGATTCTGACATGAAAAATTATTCACCATCATCTGTAAAAAATTATGTTTAGGAATTTGGCAGGTATGCAACTTATGTTCTTACCTAATTCATTGATAAACCACAAGCAGTACAGCAAGCTATAGTATGCTATTTTCAAACTTCCTCTATGTGACATTACTCATTAATCATGAAATTTTGGGTGCAATGTTTAAACCATTGCAAGTCTTTATGTGTTACGTTTAAATCCATTTTTTTTCATATTTTTACAAGAATCTGTCAGCTTGCTAATTTAAATTTAGCTGTGCTACATTTATATTTTCTTTTTTGGTTTGCCAGTTTAATAAACTTTTCCTAAAAAGAAAATTGATTTGAGGTAGCTTGAATTATATCTGTCTTTTTAAATTATATTCTCCAGGCTGGGTGGCTCAGTCAGTTAAGGGTCTGACTTCAGCTCAGGTCATCAAGGTTCGTGAATTCAAGCCCCACATCAGGCTCTGTGCTGATAGCTCAGAGCCTGGAGAGTGCTTCAGATTCTGTGTCTCCCTCTCTCAATGCCCCTCCCTTGCTCATGCTCTCTCTCTCTCAAAAATAAATAAACATTATTTAAAATCTTAAAAAAAATAAAAATAAAAAAATTCTTAAGGGACTATTCCTTCCTAATGATTGCTACTTCTAAAAAAATTATAAAACATATATTTGATCAACTGTAGCAGAATTATTCTCAGGAATGTTTTTTATGTTTTGTTTTGTTTTTTTCATGCTTTTGTCAGCATTTTTTTAAATAATAAAATAATAATAAAAACTCGTTCTTACCTAGTTTGATGAATCTCTTAGTTTTAATATCCACCAATATTAAGTGGCATGTGTTTTGCAAGCTCATCTGCAAATCATTTCAAAATCTTGAGGGAGTAACTGTATCACACTTATTCTAGAAAGTGAACAAATTTGTCAGAAATAAAAACAAAAATTTGAGTTAATCTTTAATCCAGAAATAAGTGAAGAAGGCCAACTCTTTTGAAAGAATACATATATTTTGGCAAAAAAAAAATACTGTTGCACCAAATTGCAAGAATATACTGGATGCAGATACAACCTCAGTTCCATAAGAGCGTTAAGTACTTTTTTTATTTTAGAGAGACAGAGAGAAGGGGACACAGAGAAAGAATCTCAAGCAGGCTCCACACTCAGTGCAGAGCCCGACATGGGGCTTGATCCCAGGACTCTGGGATCATGGCCTGAACTGAAATCAAGAGTTCCATGCTCAACCAACAGAGCCACCCAGATGCCCCAGAGAGTTAAGTATGTTAAATGCAAGTTACTAAAGAAGATGCCGGCAACTCCTGCCTATTACTTCAAATGTGTTTTCTTGGCAGGAAGATGGGTGGAGGTGTGGGCTGCTGAAAGAAACCAATACTGACATGTGCGAAGCTACATTTCAAAGGTATAAGAGACTGCGAGAGATCGTCTCCTTAGACTACATGACAGTGCAAGGGAAGGAAGTGAAGAAGTAAGAGTACATGTGGGAAAGAAGATAAAATTTCTAGAAGATACTTTTGCAACTGTGGACCTATAGCTGTGTGGCACATGTGTGTACCAAGAGTGTGTATGTGTGTAAGGTGACTGTGTATGTGTATACGTGTATTGTAGAAATTGGGTAAGACAAAAACCTATGTCTCATCAGATCCCATTGAACACATGCCCTTGAACTTCAGTTTGGTTGCTGTTTTTTTTTCCCCTGTAATCGTATCTTACCTGTTTACTCCAAAGTAGAAGCACCATATTTAGAAATAACAAGAATTCCTTGCAGTAGGCAGAGCATACCATGAATTAAAAAAGGGCAGATATTTCACAAAACAGATTGGCTAGAGTCACATGACACATCGTGAACATGATTAGAATACACAAAGAAGCTGTCACAAGCTGGTTACTAAAACAGAAGTTATAATAAACATAGAGAATGAGCATATATTTCCACTTGCTCCATCCCACTATAAATGACTAAAAAAGCTAGAATTAATAAATATATATATATGTATATATAAACAACTTTCAGACAGAAGACAATAGGCGGAACAGGATTGACATTCCTGTAAGAACTGAAACCAAAAAAGTAAGCTTTATGATTGCCCTAGCTTTCCACCTGGAGCCAGGTTTCGGGGCACAGAACAGGAAACTGAAATAAAGCCTGGAATTGAAGCAGTGAGTTGAGAAGACAGTGATCTGAGCCTAGAGAAGTCAAGGAGGTAAGATCTTGCAGACAAGGGTAGTGGAGTTGTAAAAATAATAGAAAAGAGCTTGGGGGTCTGCAGGAGGATCTCAAGACTTTGGTTGATATGCCCATTTGTGGGGGAAAAACTTCCCCAAGTCTGGGAAAAGAACATATGAAAAATAATGAAAAAGCAATAGGTTGAACAATTCCCAAAGTTCAAATCCAGGTAGGAAAAGTTTTTTCCAACCGACCAGAGTGGAAACACCTCAAAATACATAAGAAAAAGGGTAGAGTTCTTAGAAAGACCACACTAAATAGTTAGACCTAAATCAACTTCATAGAAAAAAGCTGCTCTGGGCTTTCTGTAACAAAACTTAAAAGTAAGCCTCAAAAGAATCACACTTATCCAAGAGTATTTACCTGTGTGCCAGAACAAAATCTAACACTCTTTAAGAGATCACAACAAAATCCAGCACTCAACAATGTAAAATCCATCATTCCCAGCATAGAAATCACAAATACCAGGCACACAAAGAAACAAGAAAATATGCCTAGGAGCACAAGTGAGAAATCACATTGCCTGTGTGCACTAAAAACCTAAATTCAACCTTTGGTGTCAGAGTACAAAGCAAACAGCCCGCTGTTCCTTGGGAGAAAGCATGATATAATCATTTACCTGAATGCAGATGTTCTTTAACTGAAGTGTGAAGGGTTGTCTTCAGTAATGTTGTACTTGAACTGCCTCTGAAGACTATTGCATTTTGTTGGCAGAAGATATGGTAACGAGCAGAAACTTGTATGTTTTCTCTAAGGAATTAGACTTTATTGCACTCATATTATCCATCATATGGGGAGCTGGGTCCCAAAAAGAATATAAAGACTTGGAAGTCTGCCTTCAATTTAGGCTAGGATTTGGAGTCATCTTTCTGAAACTGATGGCAGTAAGCCATGGACAAGAGAGGGGCTGGGATTGCCCAGGGCATTCCTGGTGAAATCGAAACACCTCCTGTGGGCCAAGGGCTAAAGTTACAATCAGCCCCAAAATAACAAAAATAATAGCTAATTGCTTTTAGGGTTTCCTACACATCAGATGCAGTAATGCATTATTATATTTAATACTCTCTATCTATTTTAAGGTAAGCATTATTTTTGTTCCCACTTGTATTAGTTTTCTATCACTGCAATAACAAATTACCACAAACCAAACCACTTAAAACAGCAAAAGTTTCTGCTCTTACAGTTCTATAGGTCAGATTCTATAGGGCAGAATTCGTTTCCTTGTTCATGTGTGTTGGCAGAAATCAGTTCCTTGCAGTTGTAAGACTGATTTCCTCAGCTCTCAGCTAAGGCTAGTTCTAGCTTCCTGAGACCATACGTTCCTTGATTTGTGGAAACCATCTTCTTCCATATGCAAAGCCAGTGGTGGTGTTGATTTCTGTTCACGCTTCAAATCTCTTTTGCTTTTTCCACTTTGCACCTGTCTCGTTGACTTGTCTTTCTCTTCTACTTTGCAGAGCTCCCGTTATTACACTGGTTCCATTAAGATAATTCAAGATGACTTCTCTTTTGTAAGGTCCACAACCTGAATTCTGTCTGCAAAGTTCCTTAGGTTCCTTATGTAATATAAGAGGTTGGGACATGCACATCTGTTGGGGAGCGGCAGCATTTTTCTGCCTACCACAGTCCACCCTCTGACTTCCAAAAATTCATGTCTGCTCCACATGCAAAATACCCAGTGTAAACCGTGTAAAAGTTATCTTTGTATCCCAAGAGCCTGGCATACTCTTGACATTCAAGAAATTAGTCAATAAAGTGAATGATATTGTTTAATTCTGGCTTTCAGCACTGTCTTCCATGAAGCAGTCTTCTTTTACCTTCTTAGTAGCATTGGAAAGAGTAACACATTGAGTTACTGGTATTTATATGTGAATTAATCAATGGCCTCTTTTCGCATTCAGCACTGAGGCACAGAGAAGCAATAAAAGATTAAACAGAAAGGGCACTGAAATAGAAGCATGAAGGAAAACTATCCTTGCTGAATTTTCTAGGGCCACCTAGAAATAAAACCAAAGTGTTTTAAAATCAACATAGTTTCAATCTTAGAAACTATACTGTTTTAATATACACCTTACTCCATCTCCAGGAATATAGAAGGGGAAACAAATTTTTTTCTTTACTCCCTTATTGATTTTTTTATATTCTCAGTCACCCAATCTGACACTGAGTCTTGCTGATTTTACTACGAGGAGTCTGCTGAATCTGTCCCCTTTCTGTTTCCATTGTTATTCTGCTAGTTCAAGTGATCTTACTGGGATTAGTAAAGCAACCTCATAACTTCCAGGTTTACCTCAAATCACTTTGCTTCTATTTTGATCTGGACACTATGTCCCAAACATTTTTTTTTCTAAATTATTGATCTAATTATGTCATTCTGTCGCAGAAAATATTCAATACTTCTTTAGTTCCCTTAGCATATATTTCAAGGCCCTCCCAACCTCATTTTCACTCAGCTCAGAATTCAGGCTTTAGACACCAGTAGACCTGGTCCAAAATTCCATCCCCACTACCTATGGGGTAGGTGGGATCAGTCAAGGCACTTAACATCTCTAAGTGTAACTTCCTGATTTATATAAATGATATACTACAGGGTTTTACTGAGACTTCAAGATACACGTCAAGCTTCTGGCACATAGAAAATGGTTAATAAATTGTACTTATCATGTAACCTTTATAGTCTCATTCCTCTACACCGGTCACTATACACTCCAGGCTCTAGCTGAACTGAACTGGCCCTTGAGGTACTCAGAAAGATTCACTTATAGAGCCACTTGTATATAGATCCTCTTATATATCCCAAGCTTTTGTTCATGAAACTTCTTTTACTCTAAAGCCTCTCTAACCATGTTTTAAGCTTGGCAAAATTCTGTTCATCTTAAGACATCAGAAGTTTGCCATCTCTTTGGTCCATGGGGCGAATCATTTTCACCTCCGTGCTTCTGTTTCATTTCTTTCAAGCCTTTGGCATTTGTCACCCGTGTCAAAGCTTGCTGTGTGAGTGAATTTCTTCTGACCAGTCGATGAGTTTCTTGAGGCCAAGTCTGGTGTCTTACTCACTATGGTTTCCTCACTCCCAGGTGCAACACTGGACTTGTGGTTGGTTCTCAGCAAGTATTTGTGGAATTGAATCAGATGACAGTACCTAACACCGAGTGTTGATGCTGGTATGTGATGCTTCTCTCATGGTCAAAAAATTAATCTAGCCATAATTCATAGTACTTATTATTTCTATTATTATAAATATCTTAGATTCCCTTTCAAGAGATAGTTCTTGGGTTAGCTAAATATTCACCAATTACGACTCTCCTAGAGCTTTCTGAACAAGTGAATTCAATATTTTATTCATATTTGCTTCCCCAAACCAAATGCCCACATTAAAAATGTATATATGTAAGTAACTATGAATAGCAGCATTCTTATGAACAATTTTATGATAAAAGGAAGTTGGATGGCAGAAGAATTTTGGTCAGAAAACACATTTTACAAGTAAGCTTCTAAGGGGTTATTTTAAACAACACTGAAGGGAAAAAATTATTTCAAACAGATGAAAACTACCTCTCCACTGTCCCTCTAATGGATGTACTTTAAAGAAAGCCAAGGGGAATTTTAAACTCTACATACATTTTATGAACATTCAAATGAATATCTATGACTAATCTCAAGTGTATTTGAATAAAAAATAGAACAATTTTGATGTTCCAAGTTGAATTATTAAGTAAAAATATTCAGTTATCAGATAGTTAATTAAGTGGAACTGACTGTATTCATTAAAATATTTGTTCCAAACAAATGTATTTAACATTCAGATATTATGCAGAATAGGTGACAATTACATATCTCCATGGAGATCAATAATGGGATTCAGATCATTGTGTAAAGAGTCTGCAAGTTTAATGCAGAGAGAATGTCATTATTATTTCTCTCTTAATGATGGTCATTATGCGCAAACACTGATTGAATTCCATTTGTTACCTGCATTTGAGCTGAGAGGAATAATTACAATTTAAGTGTCTCCATTAAAATTCATAAAAGAATATGAATGCAAAAATTATACTTGAAACTGACAAAATATACTTTGAGGATATAAATTGTGTTTTCTGATAGGCCTCTTAAAAGTATTAAAAATAGCTTCATTTTAATAAGATGACATATAAAGATCACGTGTTATCCTCACCTTTATGTTAATTTTAATGCTGCAATACATGACTAATAATAAAAAGTAAAGAAATTAACTTTTAAAAAGTAAAATCAATTATACCATGTGCCAGTTACCACCCGTACTTTTGAGGATTGGGTCATAGTCATCCTTTTTTTAGAAAGTGTTTTTAATTACTGTATGATATTAAAATTACATTCCATCATTCCATATATTGGGGATATCTTTCTACTACCCACCCCTGTGGGAAGCTAATGGATCCAAGATTTGGACTGATGTAAATTAAATGTGCCGTGTTCTCTTTCCTTTGGGGCCATATATTTATTTTGGCTTGTTGTGCACTGTCCAACATCTGTAAGGCCAGGTGCTAATAGTGACCGCCTTGTGGGCCACACCAGCCCAGAGTTTTCAGTTGACCAACCTGCATTTTCCCTAGAGTGACGTGCAACATACTAGGATGTCATACAGAATACCATGGAGCCTCGAAAGTCTTGTCTCTCAGTGGCCTGAGTTTCCCAAGTATGATGAGAGAAATTTGAGTATTTAATGCTGCAGAAGCCACAAGAGAAATAATAGTGAGGGAGTTATGAAGCATTTATGCTGCTCATCAAGTTTGAAAGAAGGAAGGAAGAAAACTGATGTTTCTGTACTACACTCTCTTCTCCAACTCTGTGCCAGAACTTCAGATTGCAGGGTCTTGAATTTGAAGTATTTATATAATCAAATTATGTGATTTTGATACCATTAAGCAGGAACAAAGGAGTTATAGAATCTTGATATGAGGAAGGTCTCTACATCTCATTGCATACACTTTCATTATTTTACAGATGAGAAAATCAAGGTGTAGAGATGCTTAGGACTAAATGTTTTCAAATGTTAGTTAGCAGTAGACTGAGGACCAGAACTCAGGTCCTTTGTCATTGACTACAACATTCTTTATAAGCAGTATTATTGGGCATTACTATCTGTCAATATATTCATCCGTATTCATTCATATCTATTCATTTGTGTTTTATTCTATTTTGTCATCCACATAAGGAATTAAAAAAACACCATAAAGTCTGCTTAAAGTATCACTTTTTGAAAAAAATACAAAGAAAAGTCACATTTGTGAGTATATTTATGATGGTTCAGATGGCTATCAATGTAATAAAAATTACCTGTGCTACAATAAAAAACCATAAATTATATTCCTCTAAAGACATGGCCAGTTTTAGACTGCCTCAGTAGATATTTCCATAATTTCCTTGAGTTTCTATATGCCCAGTTTTGACAATCTAGCATTTTGAGGTGAAATGCACAGACTGGAATTACACTGGACAGTGTCTACTCACTGGCTATAGCACTTGGCATTTTTCCAAGAGATTCAAATTCTCTTGAATCAGGAGAAAACACAGGGGAATAGTGGGGGCTTATGGAGGAGGACCAACAAGATTCCCATCAAGTATCTCTCCTTGCCAAGGTACCTATATGCGTTAAAAAAAAAAAAAAAAAAGAAGAAGAAGGAGAAGAAGGGAAGGGACAAAAGAAAGAGAAAAAAAAAGAGAAACAAAGAAAAATGAAAACAGTGGTCTTTGAGATCAATGACTTCCTGCTGAAATAGCAGATAGGACACAAACCTTTGCATCGCAAAGGTGTATTCATTCTCTTTATTTGTTCATTCTCTTCTATAAGGGAGAACCCTCAGCCCCAGACAACCCTCTTTTGCAGACTTAAACAAAACAACAAGAAGTGTACATCTACTGAACACAAGGACTAGTGGAAATTCAGGCTGTTCGAATTCAGGCTGACATAAATTAGCAGTGATTATGGTACTATCGTTCGAGAGGGGGAAAAGAGAAGAATAAAAAAGACCTTTGTCCCTTTTAAGAAAATGAGTACACTTACCTTAAAGAAGTAGAACAATGTTTAATAGGCTAATATGGGAATGTAACCTAAGCTTTTGATTCTATCAGTACCTACGAATAGCAGTTCGGATCAACTGGGATTAAATCATAAGTATAAAAAAAGCATGAGGAAAATAGCTACCAATTGAATTTCTTAACTAGGTATTCTTGATTGACCTCGCCGTCTGCTGTTTGAGCGGCTGGTCCTCAGGTTTGCAAATCTCACTGGATGCTTAAGCATAGTGCTTTCTAAATCTGTGGTAATACGGCAATCGTTTTTCCAACGTGTTCAAGCTAATCAAACACTATCTTCCGCCACGCCTTATTTCTCAGTCCTCTGACACGGCAAGAGAAGTTCATGGCAACCATAATTTGTCCTTGTAATTCTTTTGGAACTATTCAATGCATGCAACAGGAAGTGGGCAGTTTCTGGAATGAAGAATCAGGCTTAATTGGTTAAAAAGATTGAAATGGCTAAATTAAAATCAAGTCATATACTGCAGCCA